>NW_015151595.1:174712-178283 GCF_000732505.1 Cyprinodon variegatus
GAACGTCCTCAGACTCAGTGGGTCGGAGCTCTCCAGGGAACTGAGCGTTCTGAGCCATAAGTGTGAAGAGATGATTGGGATCATTTCTGATTAGAAAGTGAAGATGCTTTTAGTCGGTACGTCTGGGGAACCATTATCATCTAATCCAGTCACTTTGAAACACACAGCTTAGAACCTGCAGAGCTTTTCATTTGTCTGGATGGTTTGTTTGAGTTGAGTAGACCAAGGTTTGAGTAAAGCTGTCTGCTTTACATTGATGGACAAAAACATGATTCATAGCAAAAAATGACAACAACAAAAACCTGGACACAAGCAGGTTGTTAAGGTTAGCATATGCTTGTTAGAGAAAAAGAGAACACCTTGTGTGCCGTCCAGTCACTATGACTCACTGCTATGAGAAACACGCCGCTGAGAGGGTTAGGAAGGGCTGGGGAGCTGAGCTGTTAGCGTGTCTGTTTGCACGCTGCATGTTTAAAGCACAGACTGTCAGCCGTGCCTCTAATTGGTCTGGCTGATGCTGAGTCATACACCTATTCACAGCGATATAGCTCTTTGTGTGTGAAGATAAACTCCTGCTTAGACTCCAGCGTGTCCGAGAAGATATTAGGAGGAGCTGTGACTCGCATACCATGCATGCTAATGTACTGCTGTGTGGGGGTGCATGTGTGTGTTTGTGGGGGGGTCTTGTACTTGAGAGAGAAGATGAAAGCTATAAATGGGCGTGCCTCGGTGCCACTGCCCCTTCCTTCATCTGTGATACCAGCAGCCATGCTGTAACGCTTCCATTTTCACCCTAAACTGGCAGACAACTGGAATTCAAAACTTAAAAGTTAAAACTGGTTCTAAAAAAAACCCTGAAACTTTCAACTTATGGACGAAAGGAAGAAAACTTTGAAATCTAAATAAGCCACTATGCCAATTAAAAAAGTCAATTTACATTTCAAATAAGAAAAAAAATATTGCATTGTCACTTTAAAGGGATATCATCTAATTATCTTATTTTAGGAGTAAAAATACAGATTCTGTTTTTTACTCAGTAAAACTATAACTATAATTTTTTTTTATTTCTAGATCGTTTCTGGGTGAAGCATGTTGGCGACGGGCTGCAATGAGCATCGTGCAAATTGTCTAACCCTAACCCTCAGGTCTATCCAGACTATGAACCTGACAATCACTGCAACAGACCATAACATCTTTTTCATTTCTATTACATAAATAGAATTGCTGTAGTTTCTCTAAGCAGTACAAATGACTGAAATATTTCAATTTGCAGCAATATCCATTGTCACCACAGAAGTTTAGACTAAATATTAGAACCAGCCATCAGACTGCTGAGCTGTTAAACTGTAAATCTGGTCCCAGACTCTGCATCACACTGATAACCCCAAACTAAAATACTGCATTCTTTGCACCATATATATTAATGCTCTGAACTTCCAGATGAATGTGTTTTTTCTCCCACACTGTTCACATTTGATTATTACTGAACTTTATGGAATGAAAATGTCCTGAGAGCTGTATGAAACCAAATTTCGAAATTTAAAATTAGTCTAAGTCTCTGTGAGAAAAATGCCTGAAGATATTTCTGTTTGTTAATTTGTAGCTGACTTTCACAAGTACTAAAAATGAGTTTATAAGTATAGAAAATAACCTTGCATGCAGTAGATGTTCACATTTATATATCCTTCACTCTGTTTATCAGAATATACTGATCCAGGCAAGCATGCAAAAAAAGTTTTGCAGTCTGTCCTCTGATTTAACAACACTAATCATTTAATCTAAAGATCAGCTCCGTTTTTAAAATCAGAGTGTGGTGCAGGTCGCCAAGTCAGGAGAGATGAGAAGTGCAGCTAAAGTCAAGATGCATGTGAAGATCATGCAGCTAAAGTAAACTGTGTAAAAACATTTAAAGGAAGCTGAGGTTTTTGTTGAGACTATTTCTTGTCTGTTTTTCTTCCTGCTTCCATGTTTTTAGGCTGCTGATACCAAATGATCTGTTTTAGCAACCCTGGGAACTTTCATATGATTGGCTCAGGAACCAGGAAGTAAACACAGGCTGCATGCTGCACCAAAGTAAAACTGCTTCATTGTAAATTTTAGGGTGTTTTTTTCGTACTTATTCCCGCTTTAGGTAAATATTCTTAACCACGGTGAATTAAAAACAAATTGCATCATAAGGACTCCTTTAAATCTGAATAGATCATACCATTTTTAGGGCACCTCTAACATACTCCTTTGTTTCCTTTGCAGATTTGTTATCTGCTACATTTTACTTCCTGATCAGCTGTGAGGGTTAAAGTTTTATAGAGCTTTTATAGCAATATGATGTTTGACAGCTTTTTAGACAAAAGCCACATTCACAATAAAAACACAAATAAAATACAATAAAATCTATTGCTAGAGGTGGGGGGGGGGCATGTCTTGCTGTTCCCTTCACCTGCCACAGAGGGTGCAGTAGAATAGAATAGAATAGAATACAATAGAATAGAATAGAATAGAATAGAATAGAATAGAATAGAAAGTCCCTTTATTATCCAAGAATTGGGAAATTCTGGTGTTTACAGCAGAAAAAAGATTCTAGAAAATATGGTCACACAAATATGGACCTTAGAAGAATGTATAAAATAACTTAAAAGTGAAGAGTTAAAAGATGAGTTTAGAGAACTAGCCTGGCTATCAACATCAACATTATAGAAATGGGTTTACAGCTTCTACCCACCCAGTGTCTGAGCATAGCAGCATGACTCTATTCTGAATCACTGCTGCTGATATCTCAGTTTGTCTGCAATAATCTCAGTGTTCCAGGTTTGGGATTTAAGCAGAGAGTGGAGCCCATGGAAGAGAGGCTGGATTGAGAGCTCTGATGGAAATAACTTAAATCAGTTAGTCTCACCTCTTATAGCTTGAGAAGGGACGTTTCTCTCTGTGCTAACTGAGGCATGAAGCAAGAATCCTCCAAGTGTGAAGAGCAGGCTGTAAAAACTCATTTCTCTCTTTGGTAAATTCACTACACCTTAGAACCAGCGTAAATGGGAAGTATTTTACAAAACTCATCTTCTTCATTTCTTGTACTGATGACAAACTAAAGCTGCTAGAAGGACACTGCAGAGCCTAAAATATCAAAGACCTGAGTGTTAGCCAATTATTCCTAGTTAATAATTAACTAAGTATTTGTTTTATTTTTTGGGGATAATCTAGTTTATTTTATTTATTTGCCTGCATAAATTCCTTGTTCATGTCTTTACAGTAAAACAAGGGGGTGGCAGCATCATGCTGTGGAATGCTTTTCTTTAGCAGGTAAAGGGTTAATGGGTAGATGGATAGAAAGCTCCGCTCCCAGCAGGACTCTGCTCTGAACAGACAGCCAAAGTTTAAACACATTTGTCTCCATGAAGGATGAACAAAGGTTGATGATTCAGAACATTTAAGAACAGCATTAGATGCTCTTTTATAAACCTGTTGGACAAACAAAACATTTAAGAAACTAAGAGATCTACATATTCAATAAATTTGGTTAAAGTAATAGTACACCCAAAACATGATTAGCCTTCATTTTCTACTCCCCCCCATG
>NW_015151595.1:180085-187679 GCF_000732505.1 Cyprinodon variegatus
GTTGTACGTACAGGCAGAGGCTCCGGCGGCTGGTCCAGCCTCAGGGTGGAGGAAAGCATTGAGGGGCTGAGAGGGAAGCTGGGGCTGCTTGGGTTACGGCTCTTGCGTCTGGAGCGTCTGGTGGAATCCCGCCGGCTCTCCCTACCCGGACCATCAGGCTCCTCCTCGATGACCAGGATCTTGTCATCGCTGAGGTATCGAAGCAATGAATTGTCAGAATCTGTGGGAAATGAAGAGACAAGGGTTGTCATGGTTACTGGAGGATGGTCTGGCTCAGAGAAATGGATGGAGGGAAGAAGAGACGGCGTCTATGGCACAGAAAGAACAGCTGAGTCTGAACGCCTCACAGATAAAAACCGAAGCAAAGAGCAGGAAGAGCCGATCACAGCTGGGACACATCTAGCATCAGTTTGTAATAATTATGTTGATTTAAAAAAGTCTATTGCTGAAACTCATCTGTGAAAAAAACTCCAGTTAGATAAAACATCTTAAGTCATTTGTTTTCTGTCCCTGAATTTAAAAGTGAAGAGCCAGGAAGAGCCAAAGAGGAGGACCGGCCAGGCTCATACATTAGGACTGTACTTTAATATTATTCATAGACTTTCTGCTGGTAGAGCGGAGGATCCTCAGCTGCATACAGATCCAGCCTCACTGCTTAGAATCGGTCACATTCTCCTTCCACAGCCAGCGGATCAAAACAATTTCCTCACATTTATGTCTAATAGTTGATTTCTAGATACAGAGCAGGTGGGTCATGTATCTGTAAGGGAACCAGCATGGATAAACCAGAGGATGAGCTGAGATGCGTTGGGCTGAGTATGAAGCAAAGCACGGCAACACTTGGATCCCACAGCATTAGGAGGATCACATGCTGTATTTTCCTGTCATTTCTGTAAGTTAAATATTTATAACTAAAGGTGTTGATCTCATATTTGAGTGTGTTTGTGTGTACCTCTGCTCCCTCTCTTTCCCATGCTGGGTTCCTTGGCCTCGGCCATCCAGTTATATTCAGGAGGCATGGAAACAGGTCTGAGATCACCTGGAAGCACCAATCAGCAATCAGAGTCTGGCTGACAGACGGAGCGGGTGAAGGCTAGGGGGGAGGACGGGTGAGACACAGAGGGGGTTTGTGCAGGTGGGGCAGAACTGGTAAAGGACTTCTACAACTGGAAACTGCTTCACCTGAAGCCCTAAACCTTCTGGGAAAATCTTTGGTTTATTGTTTTTTATATTTGCTCAACATTTGTTTCTTTTCAACAGAATGACTGTAATGAGGCTGTATTAATATAAATGGACATAATGGGCCGTTAGTTAATAGCCTGATCAAATATTCATTATTTTATTCTAGAAGTAAAGAAAAATCTAACATCTGGATGTAGTGTTCTAGGGGAAAAATAACTTTCACAATCATTTAGAATAAGAATAAAGATTTAAAAAATTCAAAATAATTAAAACCTCTTTCTTTGATGTTTTTCAGGTTGACCAAAGCATCACTGAACTTTGAACATGAAGAAACAGATTCCTGCTTTTCTTAGCATAAAATCCAGTTATTGTTTCGCTAAAGAAGCTGCTCTGCTCATTTCTGCTAAATCTCCTCAGATCAAAGTCAAAGCAGAACTTTAAGCTTTAAATCTACTAGAACAGGGGTGAAAGGTCAGGATCCACATTAGTTTTTTACTAAAGGGAGGTGGATGCAGCTGCAGACTGAGAAGCATCCTGGGATCAACGAGCCTCTGAACTGCTGCTGTTTTTTAGGCTTAGATTCAGACACTAACTGTAAAACACAAAATGTTCTCTCGCTGCTTTGGATCCATTTAATTAGCCTGAATTCATCTCAGACATTCATCAGAACTCCTCGTCTGATGATGGTAGTCATGGCCGCGGGGAAGTGGGGCTGCTGCAGCGCCCCTAGTGGCGAGAGGGAGATTTTTTTTAACCTATTAAAATACACAATTTAAAAGTTTCTAATGAATATTTTGGGAAATTAATTTTAATTTTTATTTTACTATTACGTGTATTTGGATTTTAATTTATTTATTATGAGGCCTAATCAACACAAGTTCACAGAAGTTACGTTGTCATGGCAACATGAAGCAAGCTAGTGGTCCCTGAGTAAAGAGGCGTCCCGCCGGAGGCAGCAGGCTAGTTCATTTAAATGGTCTAATGACAGAAAAACCAGCAGCAGTGAAGAAGAACTCTGGTACCAAAACACGACCACGCAGTGAGCGGCTGGAGGGAGGAGACTGTCCGCCCGCCTCTGATGCCAGTTGCACCTGCAACCCAACCTAGCGTGATAAAATTAGCCCTTCCAGCCAACATCCAGTTTCTAATGTGCTGCAGGGCGTTAAGGTAATGAAATGATCCCACATTCTGCAGCTCTGGCTTGGTTTGCTAGATGGCTGCAAATGTTTTACTGTGACGTTTAATTAGCTGAGCATATATTCACCTGAGAACTGATTAATGTGATTGATGAAATCTGTGTGTTTCAGACCCTGGTTGGTGCACTGACCTGTATATGACAACAAAGTAGTGAATCTTTATTTATTTATTCTTATTTATTGTATTTTAAACAGGCCTATAGGATCTTAGGTCTTTTGTCCAAAACAACAAAACTAATTCCCAGCCCCCCCGATCTAAAGTACTTCCAGCGGCCGTGTATATTCATGAAGGAACGCGGCTGGTTGTTTAGTTTCAGTGACCTTTGTCTTGCACATCATATGGTGCTGTAGTCCCATGGTGCATTGGCAGACAGGTGCGTTACAGCTTGCTTTGGAAGGTGTCGAGGGAAAAAGGTGGACACAGGTGGTGGAGCAGACAGGGAGCTGGAGTATCTTTAGATGCTCTATTTAAGGCGTGTAACTGTGAGTGTGTGTGTGTGTGTGTGTGTGTGTGTGTGTGTGTGTGTGTGTGTGTGTGTGTGTGTGTGTGTGTGTGTGCCAGAGGAAGACAGAATACAGCGCAGCGACGAAGCCAGTGAGGAGGAGAAAATGATGAAAATGACGCGGGATGGGAGCCGCGGCGGCAGTGAACATGCAGTCGGCTGATGAGGCGCAGTGACAGAGATGTTCTTGCTCCATTTCATGCTGGGATCCTATAATCCGCCTCACCATGTGTTGGAGTTTTGTCCCTCCGCCGGACGCCGGTGTTGCGGCCTCTGTCGTAGTCCGGCCCAGATGGTCCGTCCCCCTCTAGCAGAGAGAAGTACTGACCGCTGTCCTGGTCTAGGTAGTAGCTAATGGCCTCTGAACCCTTAGACCCAGACTGGGAGCTAACGCTGTAGCGACCGATGTCATCACACGACATGAGGCCCATTTCCTCCCTACAGAGAACAGAGTTGTCATTATGGCTGTCATCAACATCAGCACCCTCATCACCAGCAGCATGGAAATAATCAGGATAATGGGCATCATCACAACCTCTCCGCATGACCTGACCTGGTGCTGTAGAGTCCAGAGACGGGAGAGAGGATGTAGACGTCCTGCATGCTGGGGGCGTCCATTTTGGACATGCCTAGGGTTCCTCCTGGTGTGGGGGACGTGCTGGTGGGGCTGGTTGGGATGGGCTGAAAAAGAGAAAAGGCTTTTACCATCTTTTCATAATGAAGAATATTTATAACACGTTACAACCAGAGATGAAAATCATTTTACTGGAACTTTATGATCCGATGGTAGAAAGTAAAGTTGAATAATAGTTGAACTTTATTAATCTCTCACTGGAGAAATTCCCTCTCTGCATTTAACCCCTCCCCTTGGGGAGCAGTGGGCTGCCATTGTACGGCGCCCGGGGAGCAGTGTGATGTTAAGGGTCTTGCTCAGGGACCCAGAGTGTCAGTCTGTGGGAGTGGGGCCCAAAGTCCTAACCTCCAAACTCTAAGCCTAGCCACTAGGACACCCCCCCCCCCCCCCCCCCCCCCCCCCCCCCCTTTCAGCCAAAGAGACCAAGTCATTGCTCTGCATCTCCAATAGTTCTAGGTCAAATAATCCAGCCTCAAGCAAACAGTTTTAATTTAAGTCTAAAACTTCAGATTTTAAGCCCTTTCAAGTATTTTTTATATAACAAAGTTCAATAATATGTTAAATGTAAATAAATGATTATGTGATCTTTTGTAAATCTGTATTTGTCTCAGATGATGAAACCAGTGCAGCTAAAGTTGGCTGAGCCGCTCTCCATCTTTTACTCTCTTCCTCTTCTTGTTACTTTTTGTTTTTTGTTGAGTACTTTGAAGTTCATGTACCCAGAAAAAGCAGCTAGGTTTGCTTTTTCAGAAAAAATCGGTTTAATCTGATGGGCTCGGCTGCAGCTAATGCCTGCATACGTCCAGAGATGTAGACTTTTTATGGAATGAGTGAAATAAATCAATCTTGCACATTTTTTATAACATTAAAGTCCAGGAAATGATTGGATCCAGTTTGCTTTTCATCAACCAAACATCTGAGGGAATAAGTGCTGTTCATCTAAACCCCAGCTTTGGCAGACTGGGTGAGAGATGCAAGGTGACTCTTGAGGAACCGCATAGATCCACAACTCAGGTGGGAAATATGTTGCAATTTTGTATAGAAGAATCGTTTCTTTTTTAAAGAAAGTCATAAGACGACGTGTTTGAAGCTTCACAAACAGCATCTAATGGAAACACAAAAAACTGGAGAAGGTGAGACCAGTAATCTCATTTTCAAGACTGAAAATTAAACGCTTCGTGTGGCATAAACACACCATTGGAAATATATATATATATATATATATATATATATATATATATATATATATATATATATATATATATATCATTGTACTCTAAAATGATTCTAGTCATGCAGACAGATTTTAAATTGAACATATAGAGTTGAACACAGCTTTAGATCACTGATGTTACTTTATTTCCTTATTTTTTTTAGCTAAGCTGATTCCATCAAGTCTCTGAATTTGCAGCAATCCCTCCTTAAAAAGCAAAACCTGAGAATTATTATATTTAAAGCTACAGTATCAGTGAAGCCTGTTTAATCACTTCACTTTCTGTCATTTTGTCTGAAATCTCTTCACTCTGAAAGGGTTCTTCATGTCTGTTCCCATGACAACCCCCTTCCTCCTGTACTCTGCTCATCCCCCCCCCTTACTATTTTAACTACAAAGGAAGGAGAGGATGCAGGACAGTTATTGTCGTCTCCTGTGTCTGTTTGATTCAAGGACCCTTTGATTTATTGGTTAACTGTTATAATACCTGCCTCTGCTGCCATAGGAACACATTTTGATTTTGTTTTGTTCTCATTGGGAGCAGCTGCTGCAGCTAATGCTACATCATGTGGTCGATTTCAGACGTAGAAAGATGAGTTCATGCTGTAAGTGTGAGGATTCAGAACCATTTTAGGGAGAAGATGTGGACAGAATGGATAAACAGAAGCAGAAGGAAACCAAGGAGGCAGCGCTCTCATTAAGGAAGCTCGCTGTCTTATTATTTCATCAGCACCACATTAATCACATTCATTTCACTTTCCAAACTTTATGCACCCTCTCTCTCTCTTTGCTCCCCTTCACAACCTTTATCCCCTCGTCTCTCTCCTCCTCCTTCAGCTGCGCTCTTCCTCTACTGAAGGCAGCTTCCTGGAAGATGACTTTGGCAAAAATAATGAAGACGAGGTGGAAAGAGACCAAAGCGAAAAGAAAAAAACCAAAACAGAGAGAGAATGCCAGAGAGCACCGGGTGAGCTTTGCAGTTTGGTGACTGGAGAAAACAGTAATTTAGTGATTAGAACCCACTGGTCTCTGCATGGGAACGGGGGGGCCGAGGGGGCCCGGGGAAAGCTGTACAGATGAGGCTACCACAGCAGGTGAACTTCCAGTCTGTTCAAACATCACTTAAAGCATTTGATCCCTGCTGTGCCCAGATCTACTGCTCAGCACCATGGACAGTTCCCACACACACAGATGGATCCACTACAACAAATACAGACACTTTATTATACAAACCTGAAAGCATAAAACCTTTAAAGGTCCCTTAATATTCTACATTTGATGATTAAAAATTATTAACAATAAAGCCCCCAGAGGATGTTTGTGGAAGAAAACTCCTCTGAGTTTAGGCAGAATGCCTTTAGCAAAAATCTCCTTGTTCAGCCCTCCTCTATATGAACCGTTTTGACTTTCCACACCTGGCCTTAAGAGGCCACGCCCACACAACCGTGAAAACCAATCAGAGCTCTTAAAGATATGAGCACAGAATAATAGAAAAGATGAAGGTCAGAGCCTAACTGGTAGGACTGGAAGTAGTAGGATACAGCTAGTCTCCACCCAGGCCATCCAGCGAGGCCACAGACAGCGGTGGCTAAGCTACGGCTGCTAAGCTACGGGCTGCTAAGCGACGGCTGCTAAGCTACGGGCGGCTAAGCTACGGGCGGCTATGCTACGGGCTGCTAAGCTACGGGCGGCTAAGCTACGGGCGGCTATGCTACGGGCTGCTAAGCTACGGGCGGCTAAGCTACGGGCGGCTAAGCTACGGAGCTCAGAAGTTGCAGGTCTGGCAAAGTTAGGGAAAAGGTTTCCAGCAAAACAATTTGGGTTTTTGATGATTTCTGATGATTTCATGTGTTTAGCTGCTGTTTAAAGCAAACTAACAAGAAGTGAATAGTGACTGATTGGTGCTGAAATGTTTTGTAGCTCATGCTTATAAGGTTCAGACAAACTTTATTTTAATAAAGGTTTAAACACTAATATGACAATAAAGAATATCTGATTTGCATTAAACAGCAATAATAATAATATTTTATTTATCATATTTTAATTGGGAACCGTTCTGTTAATTGATTTGAAGGCCAATTCCAATTTCTCTACTTTTGTCAAAATCTAATTTAACCTCATTCCAACTCTTTAAGATAAACTTTGGTTCTTAGACATAAAATCCATGATATCATTGCTTTTTTAATTGATTATGGTTTTTAAAACCATTTTCTGTGAGAAGCTTAATTAAGGCAAGTTTCAATATTTAAAAGTTGTTAACAGAAATATGTTTGACTTGAAGTTGGAAGATTTTTCCTAATGAATTATTGAATTTTGAAGGAAAGTTGGTGTAAATTTATTCCAAATGCAGAGTTAATTCTTTGATCAGGATTTGAGCTTAAATTTCACTTCCACCCTTTTGGACGTGTGTTCATGGAAAAACAAACATTAAATAACATAAAGTTACAATGGGAATAAGAAAGACAATTCCTAAGAATGTAAAAATAAATCAGAGTCAAAGAATACTTTCCTAAAAGTCTTCATGGTTATTTAAATGTATTTATTTTTCTCTAAATGTAAGTTATTTTTGTTCTCTTTGGTTATGAATAGTATTGGGGTTTAAATCCTCCTTTATGCTATTATTAATCATTAAAGGAAAAGTTCGGTCATATTCAGAATTCAAACTTCTGAAAGTTCTTTAAATCTGAAATGATTCCATCCTGTTCAATAAATGATCAGTGTTTTTAATTCAGAGTAATTTTCATGTGAATGTGCTTTACTGGAGGCATCCATGTTTGTCAAAGAACACTACTGCCACCTACTGGTTAGTGACGTCACTCGGTCAATGTCAGTGGCTAACTCAGTCAGTGTCAGTGGCTAACTCAGT
>NW_015151595.1:187969-200567 GCF_000732505.1 Cyprinodon variegatus
TGATTGCAGATGTGTCTAGTAGTTCCCATTGATTTAGCTTGTAAAGCGGGGAGAATGGCGCTAGGCTTACCGCACCGTGACGTCACTGCTGGAAGATGGCAGGAGGGAGGGGTTTTATTGTTTTTAGGTATAAATAAGGATCCATATGTGGGGATCTTGCTCAGTGGCAGTCTGTGGGAGTTGGGCTTGAACCTCTAGATTCATAGCTCTATAGACTAACCAATAGATCACCACTCATTCTGTTCTCAGTGTTTGTTGCTGTTTCTGAGACACTAATCCCAGCAGGTTGATTTTGTAGGGATCATATTAGCTTTTAAAGCATTTTCCATTTAATAAATAAAACCATAATCTGATAAGTGTTTGTTTACTTTTCTTTGTCTAATTGTAAAACGGATTTATTGATTTACACATTTAATCACAGAAGGTTTTAGATTCCTTTATTTAAACCGGTTTCTTTAATGTCTTATTTGTTACTCCTCCCTAATTCAACTTATGACGATTTACCAGGATAAACACGCTATTATGTTTGGAATAAAGTTATGGATTTTAAAGTTGCAGCATTTAAAGATTAGTCAGACACCCAAAATAGACAAGATGACTGTTTTGCCGCAATTATAAAAGAGAGCAATAAGCAGAAATGTATTGAGCCTAAAATAGCAAATGTTATAATTTAGGAGCCAATGGGCGGAATATGAGGAATGGATTCAGCTTCTGATAACTGGGAGCTTGTAGGTTTTTTGCACAGCAGTCATGCCTGTAATGTGCATCATCACACTGATCTTCATTCTCTTTACTCAAATCATGGCTGTAATTACGATGGATTATTAAATAGCTTTTATCCCATCCTACCTTGGGCTTCCAGTTAGATGACTTTGGTTAAATCCACATGATAATGTGCAGAGATAAATTGTTTCCTTTGCAGATTTAGATTTAATCCGCCTGAATGTTTGCCACTTTTTTTTTTTTGCTGAAATGTCCCAGCCGAGCACGCCGCTCAGCAGAACAGGGCTTAAAGTGCACATGTGTTTTCAGTGGGTGTTTGTTTTGAGAGCGCAGGGAGAATCCAATCAAACAACCGCACAGAAAGTGGTGACCTACTTCTTTCAAAGGAGCAATCAGGGCTAAAAAAACAGAAACGGAATGGAAAAATATTTCTCTGCATACATGCACAAAGCATGAACACGCATACAGAGACACGAGGCCAAGCATGAACGACAGCATGTCAGTCCCTCTCCATACAGCTCCACTTTTATCAGCACACACACGAATATTCTCTAAAACAAGCTGTTAGCAAAATATTTTAGATTCAGGGAATTATCTCCAGTATTTGCTGAGTAGTGGCTCTTGTTTCAGAGCCAGTGGAGCTGCATGTTGTTGCTTATGAATTATTAAAAGCTCTAGTCTTTCTGAGAGAGAACAGAATCTAAAACACGGCTTTCTTTTCTTCTACAGCAGATGTCTCTGAGCTCCTATCTGGACGCTCGTGGCGCGTTTGCGTCATAACGGTCTGTCAGGGAGACATTGCCCCAATCCTCTGTTCTTCCACACAACAAATAGAACAATAGACTCCTGGAAGGAAGTAAAGTCAAGGATAACAAAATGGAAACAAGAAGCAGCTTTTTTAAAGAAGGCAAGGGTTAACATAGAGCCAGAGAAAAGGAGCAGCTGTGCTCTGATGAGCAGAGATCAAAGCGTGGAAGTAGCATGTAAATGAACTGGTCTGATGATGCAAAGTTAAAAATAGCCGCCGTGGAACACAGGAGGCTGACAAGACAGTCAGCTCTTCACACAGCATCAAGGCAGAGTCACCCTCATCTCACCCCTTTATCCGTCTCACCCCAGCCTGCTCTTTCTGTGCACCACAAACGGAAGAAATCAGCAATAGATGGATTATAAAAGATGCTTCACTGAAGTTAGCTTTAGATCTGAAACGCTTCATCTTTACTTTAAGTAAAAGCAAAAATTGGAGGTGATTTGAGAACCAAACTTAGGAGAATGAAACCCTGTGGCTGTAAATATGATGTTTAAAACATCTCTACTGTTGGTGCACAGACCCTCCCTGAGTGATATTTATAACCGGACCTTTTTTTGTCCTTTAACTAAACTTCTGACTAAATCCTAATTTACTTGTTTTTTCCTTACAGCTGCTGCCCCTCTGGCCCTATGAGCAGAGATGAGCAGGACCAAGAAAAGCACCGCTAATAAAAAAGGAAAAACAGTGATGGAAACAAAAGAGAGGAGTAGAACCAAGCAATGGCAGGTGGTGGTGAATAGTTACACATATTTTCCTCAGGTATAGCCGTAAACTAAACCAGTCTGTCTCCCTAAATAAACTGGCCCAACAGTAAAACCAGTGGTTGGTGATGTCTTCTTTGCCCAGAGAAAAGGTTTCCGTTATAAATGTTTCTTCACCCAGAGCCGCTCACAATGAGCCTGGTTCTAATGCAGGTCCTTTTAGAATGTTAGATTAGATGTTTTTCTCTCCACTGTTGCTGCATGCTTAACCAGGCTCTGTAAAGTCAATGAGCAATCAGCTCGGTTCCCTCAGTAAGTCTGACATCATGCTGGAAACTGAATTAAAGGCTCATAGGGGAGGGCTGGTCTAGTGGTTCCAGCATAGAGCTTGGAATCCAGAGGTTCTGAGTTTGAACCCCACTCCCACAGACTGCCACTCTGGGTCCCTGAGCAGGACCCTTAACCCCACACTGCTCCGCCCACTGCTCCCCAAGGGGAGGGGTTAAATGCAGAGACTGAATGTTGTTGCTCTGTACTTGTGACACTGGAATGATGATAAAAGCTGAAAGAAATAGTTAAATATGATGGCAGGTCATATTGAACTCTGCATCAGTCTCCTCCTTCATGTTTAATTCTGAGGATAGAAATGCTAACGGTAGGAACTAATCAGACTTTTAGAGTTGGGTTTCCAGCTCAGCTCACAAAGCAGTGATTTCTGTCATTTCATCATAAAGTTCAGCTCATGTTGCACTATTCTAATGACTAAATGTAACTAGAAATATCTCTCTAAGAATAGTCTTGTTCAGCAATCAGCAGCTCTCAGCAGATGAAAGAAAGAAATTAAAAGAGCTTCCATCTGAAAACAAGGATTTCTCTGATTAATGAGGTTTGGAAAACGTGTGGAAGTGCTGGTTTACCTGCAGACCCAGCGGTTTCCAGCGGACGTTCCTGAGCAGAGCTGGCGTGGAGCTCAGGGTGTTCTGGGGCCGTTTCTTCAGCGTCAGAATGACTCCACATGGATCTTCTCTCAGAGCGTTCACCAGGTTCTTCAGCTGCCATCCCACCTGAAAAAGACCCCAAATTATTCATACACCTGGAAATTCAGACAATCATTTCCTTTTTTCTGATGAAAATAAAACAATAAAAAGAAATCGATCGATTTTATTTAATCATTGAATAAGGATTTTGTATCTATGCTTCTTTTTCTATGTCTGCTTCTGTCTCCTTGAACCCCAGTGGGCCTCAGCAGATGGCCGCTCACACTGAGCCTGGTTCTGCTGGAGGTTTCTTCCTGTTCAAAGGGAGTTTTTCCTCTCCACTGTCGCTACAAGCATGCTTAGTGTGAGGGATTGCTGAAGAGTCAATGAGTCGATGCAATCAGCTGCTTTTCCTTAGATAGAAAACTTTGAATCAATCTGACTGGATGATCTGGTTGATCTGGATCTATAAAGTGACCTGAGATGACATGATGTGAATTGGAGCTATAGAAATAAACTGAATAGAATTGAAGGGAAGAAAAATGAGCTTTTAAACGTATCTGTACCAATCCCAGAGTTTGTTATTGGATTACAGCAATCCTTAGTGAATGGCTGCTCAGCTTTTAGCACTATTCTGTCTGATGATCAGAATCAAGTCTTTTAATTTGAAAGGTCGCTTTTCTATCCACCAAACCATTTCCTCCCTCCACATGTTCTGTCTTTTACATTATAATGGATTTATTATTTGGTTAACGTACTAATATTAATCACTCAACTACAAGCTTTATTTTCATTTTATTAAAAAAGAAAACAATTTAGAAACCTTTGGACCTTTGGTCAACAAAACCAAGGTTTACTGTCTTTGATCCAAATAACGTCGAGAAATAAGAAGTGAAGAATAAATTTCGCTGCAGCTAAGAATAATAAATGAGCAACAAAAGGAAACATTTTACAGACTGAATTATTCTCATCATGACAGAAATATAGAAAGATTTTTTCTATGCAGACAATAAAAGCAGTGTTATTTTTAACTGAACTGTATTTTAGTCATTAAAGGTTCAAAGAAGGAGGGAGTTGGTGAAGAAGTACAGGAGAGATTGCTGACTGCAGAGTTTTGCTGTGGCTGAGGCCGGGCCGTCTCCAGAGCTCACATCAGCTCATTGATCGCCTCTCAGTTACTGTCTGCAGCGCCCGCTACACACGAGCAAACACTGGCCGTCACACACGCACGTTTGCTCAGATGTCTGCTTGACTTTGTTGTTTTTCTGGATGTTTCTTCTAATTTGAACCAATTACAGCAGCTGATTGTGATTGTAAAGCTCTAGTTTGTAAAGTGAATCGAAAAGTCCAGCTTTCATCTCCAATATTCATTCATTCAGCATTTAGTCAGAAAAAATGATGCAGACATTTTTAGCATTAAGATCTGAAGCAAAGGGCTAAACGAGCCGCTAAAGTCGGTAAAAAGTCCGGCATCTTTTCCAGCCAAGGACAAATACAGTAAGGAGAATAATAAAGTTTCCATAACTGTGAAGGTAGTGACTGGGTAAAAGATGAGGCCTTGCAGGTTTAGTCTGATATATTAGAACAGATGCAGCTAATTCATGCGATGCTCGTTTCCACATCCCACATTTATATGACGAGTAGCAGGTCTGGTAAAAGCAGGTCTAGAAAAGTTTTAAGTTTCTAACCTTTCCAGACATTGTTTGATGCAGAAATAAAAAGCCTGAACTAACAGAGGAATCTGGACCAGCTGTGTGAAGATGCTGTCTTATGCAAACAGGAAGACATCTACCTAAATAAAACTAGCATAAACTGCTGCTTAAGAGATTTAGTAAAATCCCAGCGGTCTTCATTATTTTCCCACATGCTATTACCTCCACATAATGATGTTGCCTCTTCAAACAGCTACTGTGCTATTTGAGCAAATTTAACTTAGCGAGCAAAAAGCTGCGCCTCCTGTTTTGGAGTCTCAGACGATGCTGATGCTCAGACATGGCGGCGGTCTTGTTTGTTTAATATATGGGATAGTCCTACATAATCACCCCATAATGTAATGGAATTTGTTCATTCAACATTCAACCTAATCTCATATTTAATTTGAAGCCTGGCTAGATAAACTTATCAAGCGTGATGTTGTGTTTTCTCTCCCCTCCTCCCACTGTTCACTTTCCTCTGCTCCTCTCCCTCCATCCCTCCTCTCCCTCCATCCCTCCTCTCCCTCCATCCCTCTTTCTCTGTGTGCTCCTCTCCCTCCATCCCTCCTCTCCCTCCATCCCTCCTCTCCCTCCATCCCTCTTTCTGTGCTCCTCCCGTTTTTTGTCCCACTCTTCCAGCTCTGCTGCAACCCTGTTTCTCCCGCCGCACGCTCCCCTGCCCCCCCCTGCTTATCTTCTCCCCCAGAGTGCAGGATCAGAGCGGTGAGGGCCTAGCGAGGTGGTAATAAAGGGTTGAAGCTGTGAGCCTGGCAGGGTGCGATCTGCACTGTCACCCTGAGGTAGAGGAGGGGAGATAATGCGTACCTCCATGACACGTCAATCAAAAGGAACCTGCTTCTGCAGAAACATCATGTAAACAGATTATTTAAGAGATGCAGGGGAAAAAATCTGCAGCGGCAGATGAAACTCCTTTTCTCCTTCCAGAAATATCAAACTGATTATTTTCACACATCATGAGTAATACTAATAAAAGGCTCTGCGTTGTTTAAAATGGCCGCCCATTTCACAGCTGATCTGAATTACAGCTTCTGCATTTCAGAGGGAAGCTGGATTCAAAACCCTGCAACACTTTTCCAGACCAATCCCTACAAATAGCAGACATTCGGTGACAGTAATCAGCAAAAACTGCACAATAAGCAGCAGGTTTCCACATTGTGACAATTAAGGGATTTTCTATTCTATTTTTTTATGTGGTAGAAAAACACAAAGTCATTAACTAAATAGTTAATTCAGTTTAAAGAAAACTAACAGCATGAAGAAGACCACAGAATGGAGCCGGAGAGAAAAGGGATGAAGTTTGAAGCAGTTTAGGTGAAAAATAAAATCCAAGTTGGGCTAAAATGTTTGTAGAGAGAAGATCTGCATTTATTACTGAAAACATGTGGAAATAAGAGGCCTGACGGGACAAATAAGGCAAAACTTGGAAGAAAAACTTTCCAACTGCTATTTTCTTCTAAATCTTTTAGATGATGACAGCTGAGCTAGCCCCCCCCCCCCCAGATCAAAAATATGCTCTGGATGTGTTTAAGCAGTCCAGCTAAAGTCAGGATCAGTCATCTTAACTTTTTACTCTTTGCAAGTTTCACAGAGACAAAACACTAAATCACAAAATATTAGCTAAGAAGAGTCGAAGACAAATGAATGCTATTTAGAAAGAACCTTAAAATCCCAACAAAACACAGTGTAGAAGAGTGATGCAATGAAAAATAGTTCAGTCATACAATGACACTTTAAACCATCAGATGTGAGTCCCCTCCCAGTATGAGTAGACTGGGACAGAGCGTGAACAGGAGCATGAGGGGAAATATGCTCCTCATCTATAGAGTGAAGAAGGAACTGTTCTCTGCAGAGACGCAGCAGCAGCTTCTCCAGACTTCAACACGCTTTGAAGGTTTTTACTCACCACCGTCTGATGGTTGACTTGGATCACCTCGTCTCCAGCGTGGATCTTCTTACACTGATCAGCAGGAGACTGGAGGAAAGGGGAACTAAATCAGTTGGTGAAGTTTTATTGGAGAAAAAGGACGATCGTTTGGAGTCTTTCAAACCTCCAGATGTTTTTTTTTTAAACATACGTTTTCTGTGGTTCCAGTGATAACATGGAGGCCGTCGTATGTTGACTTGATGTACATCCCCTGACAGACACGAGGATTCAGACACAGGAAAAACAACAGAAAGAGAAGATGTTGAGGAAACGTTCAGTAAACTAAAGGACATGAATGATAGTTTAAGAAATAATCATCACTAATCAGCAGAGCTGGGAATAATTACTTACATTTACTCAGTTACATTTACTTTGAAGTATTTTTACTAAATTTACTGCACTATACTTCTTACTTTAACTTGAGGAATCTTCTTGTAAAATATCCAACTCTGCCCTCTTTCAGGTAAACATGCAGTAAACAGTAAATTCTTTCTTATCCGTCCTAATATAAGTTTTATCCTAAAAAACATGGTAAATAAATTTGTTCTTTTATATTCATTACATTTATTGGTATTCTTTAGACATTTGATTCTTTAAAATACCAGAACTTTCACATAAAGTCTGTTTGCAGCATCATTTCTAAACATTTAATCAGATGTTTTTATCCAACAGTCACTCAGGACTCAAGTCGCTTCTCTGTAGAATATTTTTTTTAATTTTATTTGATTAGAAAAATGTTAAAGTAGTGCTGCTCTCTACCCGCCTCTGCTATTAACTACTATCACAGGAAACCTGAACAGCTTAAAGTATTCTCTGATATTCTTACAACTTTCAGTGTGTTTTTTTAAGGAGAAACACCATCATTTAATGACAGAAACCAATTTATGAAATAGTCAAGTCTCTCACTTCCAAGTTCTTTAAATTGATTCTCAGAAGGATATTAGTTTTGTTTTAATGCATTAATGTCCCAGACACTCCTCCCATAATGCTGAGAATAGAATGTGGGATAAGAGGTTGGTCCGTTCACAGGGCAGTTGGAACAATATCACGGTTTATACCAACCTGTAGGGCTTTTCTTTTATTGGCAAATATTTGGTGCATTCATGCAGGGAACATGCATTAATCAGCATCATATCTCTATATTTAAAAGGATAATCTGTGAAACTTTCTTCAAACGATTTAATAAAATCTATATTTCCAAACAACACATATTAAATAGTGTGTTTCACACATACGGGCGACCAGTGGGGGGTTTGGATGTTTTAAAACTCTGCAGTTTGGCAAATAGACCCAAAGAATGGACTTTTAAACCTCTTAGGTTTAAAAAGCAGAATGCCAGAATGTTCTTTGAAAGTATTTTTCCAGTTGGGCAGAAAGACGAGAAAATATGACTATAAAAAATCGCTGGATGGTGATGACCCCCTTTGAAAAGCTGTGATCTGATCATTGGCTGTAAAGTGAAGCAGGGCTTTGAATTTACTGAAGTTTTAAGAACAAAACATCCAACTGTAGAAATCTGCATCCAGATAGGCTGGTTATCTTTGTGACTAAAAGCATCCTTTACTCATAGCTCACTATTGTTGGCCAGGAATGGTAGAAAGTCCATAGCAAAGTGATTCTAGCAAAATAACAGAAACTAAAAACTGTGATCCAAATGATCCGAAACCTAAAGACTAACCAGGACTACTCCTTTATAAACTAAACTTTTCCTTACACTGTTTAAAGAACTTTTCAAATGACAAATGACTCAAATGACTACTAAAAGGATATCAGTGATATTTTTTCTTATATTTATGAGAAAGAATCAAATCATTTCATATGAACTTTTCCACTTTTTTACTACTGTAGTCCTCCCACCGTTTGATTCTGCAGAATGTTTGGTATGAAAGGTGTAAAGAATGGGAAGAAAAACGACCAATCAGTAAACTAACACATTTATAACCTTTGGTTTCTGCAGTCTATTTGGCTGAGTTAAAAAGGTAGATGTGAATGTTAAACGCGGTTATTTTCATTTCACCTGCAGCGAAGAACATGTGCTGTTTTAAACTGAATGATCTGATGCTCAGTGAGGATTCTATGTTCCACTGCTAGCTTGAAATCAGAACGATTATACAAAGTTAGACCATCAGCTACCGTTAAAGATGTCTGTTTATGTCTTTATGAGCCAGACACTCACCGCTCCAAACAATATTTATCAGCATTTTAAGCCCCATATTTAGCCTTTAATTGATCCAATTACTCACTTAAGACATCAAGCCAAACATAAACTTCTCTGATAGAGAAAAATAAGAATCCAGCTAACATCAAATATCACAGAGATCTCCTGACAGGTTTGCTTTTTATGGATCATTCAAGCTCTTTAAGATTTCTGAACATTTTTTATCAGATATGTTTTGAGAAAAATGAAACGGATGATCTTAAAATTGCAAAATGTTATTATTAAAGTTGAAGATGAAGCAAAGCCTGTCAGTTCTTACTAACAGCTCTTAAAAATGTTGTAACATTTGGATAAAATCTAATTATTATCAGCAAACAGCTACTGTTAAATAACTTTAAATATTTACACCTTTTAAAAATGATTGTGATGTAATCACTGATTATATGAACGGCCCAAATATGTGAAAATCCTGTGTAATAAACAAAAGTTCCCTAAGTTAACATTATTTATTTATGTCTTTGTTTGTTTGTTTGCTAATTTATCTAATATATGATTTAAATTGTCCTTTTATCATTTTATGAATGTTTATACCAGTTAGTTAAATATACAATTAAATATTTAAAAATAGATTTAAAACAGTGAATCAAATATTTATTTTTTTTATTTTGTATTAATATATAGTTATTTCCCTTTCAATGAATATAGATCAAATTAACTGAATGTATTTCAGAGGGTCTCCAGTCTGTTGTTTCATTATTTTCAGGGTCTCAGGCTGAAGTGTTTGGGAACCTATTAAAGTAAACTAAATTAAATATATTAGATTAATTTCCATTTTGCAGACAGAAAAGTAAAAAAAAAAAAATGGTGAAAAAAATGATTTAAAGATCTTTCAATACTTTAAGCATTTAAATTCTGTTGCATTTTAAATTTATTGTTTACACTTTGGCATCAAAAATGAAAATTATTCCCGTGGAATAAAAGGTGAAGAGTTTACAATAAACTGAATTGAATTTTAAATTGAGTTTACATATGTTGAAAAATGAGAAGCTTGTTTAACAAGAGAAATGCAGAAAGTCCTGCTGCTGTTTGGTTTGATAAGCAGGATTTATCTCTGTGAGCTTCTGTCCTCACCAGGCCTTCGCTGGGCATGATGCTGGTGAGGTGGACCACCTCCAGATGTGCTGACTGAGACACCAGAGAGTCCGACGACAGAGAGATGATGTGGTCACAAATCCCCGCTAAGGTTTTACACTAAAGAAAGAGTCAAAGGTAGGAAAAAAAAAGAGAAAGAGACAGAAAGTTACTGAGATTGGTTTTGGTCCCTGGGTGAGGCTGTGACCCAGCTGGAGGAGGTGAAACAGACATCATTTTATCAGACTGTTCCACATCATCACCTCCTTCACTCCATCATACAAACTGCTTCCTGTCACCGTTTGTCCACAGGCATGCCTGCAAGACGCCCTCACAGCAGAGCAATGCATCAGCACTACAGGCCAGCCTGGATGCCAGGATGACAGTTGGTAAAATTGCAAAGCTTGATTTGTTGCCATCACTGTTTTAAAAGAAATCCTTTTCAAACTAGACAGATTGCACCAAAGATCTAAATCCTAATTCCCTTTGCTCCGTCTTAAACCTGAGCAAACATGGCTGCTGAGCTGAGCAGCTTTGTTCTAAGCAAAGCTTCACCACTTTTCTGGCTCTTTGGTCGATCAAATGCACTTCATTTAGAATCAGAAACATTTCCACCTGCCAATCATTTTATAGACAAATCTATTCTGATTTCTTTGTCTTATAGGTTATCAAATTAATTTATACTGTGTACTATTTAATAAAGACGAACATAGACAAGAATGAAAAAGGAACTGGTCCAACAGGTCTGGGAGAAACTGTTTAGTCTTTTGTGCAGAATGATGCAAAAATAGCAGAGTTAAATATTAAATACAAATCTACTCTGATTAGATTAAATATACAAAACTACTAGAAGAGAATCAGGTTTAGATGCACGCACACAAACAATGCAGTAAAAATGTAAACATAGGGAGTTTTTTAGGCTCTGAGATTTTAATTGGAGCTACTTGGTCAAATGAGGCTAAGACTGAGCGACAGAAACTTCCTGCTGGTTTAGTTTTACACCCAGGATTGATATATGTAGAAGAAATCATCCCATAAGTAGCGGTAATTATGGTGAAGTATCTGTAATTATCCAGAGCTGTTTTTCTGAGAACCTTATTAATATGAACCGTCATGATCTCAGGTGGGGGTGTGGGGCCGGGCCCGAAGCAGGAACTAGATTTTAGGTTCACTTATTGGGTCATCTGGTAATTCTGGGACCGGCCACCGGCCTGCCGGGTCCTCGGTCCTGGGATTATTGGATGTGAGATGAACCTGAACGGTTG
This sequence comes from Cyprinodon variegatus, assembly GCF_000732505.1. NCBI lineage: Eukaryota > Metazoa > Chordata > Actinopteri > Cyprinodontiformes > Cyprinodontidae > Cyprinodon > Cyprinodon variegatus. Next base: position 199,375 of record NW_015151595.1, read on the forward strand.
GGGTCTGAACCGCTCCCTCTGGTGGCTACTGGCTTATTCCTTGTGGCTGCTCCACGGGGCCTGGCCCCTCGGGGCCCCGGCCGGGGCTCCCGCCAGGGGGTGGGGCACCCCTGGGGCCTTGGGTCCCTAGGGGCCCATGGCCAGATCCGATTCAGGGTGGCTGGCTGCCGGCGGAGCCCGCTGACTCGTCCCCGCGGCTCCTGGGGGCTCCGGCATTGCGGTGGCTGGGGGACTTCCTCAGGGCCGTCTCTCCTCCTCCCTTGGTGGGGGTCAGATTTCCTGGGCTGGCCCCTCCTGGGAGCCTTTGCTCTTGGGGTCCATTTGGGCATCTGGGGCTTTGGGTCCCCCGGTGCTCGCCTCGCTGCTCTGGGGGGGGCGCGTCTTCGGCTCTCCACAACCACTATTGAGCATTTTTCCTTTGGATAAACCTTTCATGCACTAGTGTTCTTCTCACAATCAACTACAGGTATTTGGCTCCAGGTACTCAGAGATTCACCTCCACACAGAAAGCCCACATTATTATCTCCAGGTAACACAGAGTACATGTCAGATTAAATAATACTACGTATACTTCAGCAATAGTACCAAGGTGTTACTTTATTGTATCTCTTATATCCGTTGGTTGTTCTGTTCTTTTTACGTCTCTTTGCAGCTGATGAAGCAGAATGAAAATGTTTTATCATTTTCTCCCTTTTATCTCCTCTTTCTATCATCATTTCTCCTTTATCCTGTTTTTCCTTTCCTGTTCTACTTCCATTGCAGTGTCCATATAACCTGTAATACTCCCTGCATAATTATAATAAAGCTATTTCTACGCATAAATCAAGCGGATCACTATGGCGATAGCCGTACTGCTCCTCTGGTGAAAGTAAAATCTGTTGGGCTCTTTCTGGCATCAAGACTATTATTCTTTTTGCCACATCACCAGACAGGACACTGTAAAAAAAAAAAAGATGTGAGTAACGAAGCAGCCCGAAGGCCTCCCTCTCAGCCCCTCTCAGCCCGTCTCAGACCCCTGAACCGAACCCCACCCACCCCACCTTCTCCTTACTGCTGATTACTGAAACACAAAGACTGCAGGTTCCCACAGCACAATGACACACTCTGAACAAATACATACTTAGACATCACTGGGGAAGAAGATGGAGAGGAGACGACTGAGGGGTGTGTGTCAGTGTGTGTGTGTGTGTGTG
>NW_015151595.1:200718-214936 GCF_000732505.1 Cyprinodon variegatus
CACACACACACACACACACACACACACAGCTACTTGCTATAACTGTCTTTCCTGAACACACACATGCTGTCCATCCGATTGCTGCAGGCTGCAGTCTAGTGGAGGAAGCAGAGAGTTTTACATTATTAAGAAGCAAAGCAACAGAAAACTGCACCATAGTTACTAACATGAGACCCATGCAGGATTTAAAGCTGGAATTATGTGCAGGTTACTGCATATTCAACCGATAGAGCAAATGTTCATTTCTGCTGTACTATTATCAGCTGAATGTCTTTATTTTAAAAATAATTGTTAAAACAGCAGTAATAATCCCAATGATAATCCTAATCCTTGAAAGGGACAAAAGGATAACTTTTACCATTGGAATAAATGCAGATTATTTGGTTTTAGGAGCCAATGGGACCAGCTACCTTTAAACAACTTTAGTCTTAAAAATGTCCTCATAGCAGTCAGATGTAAACGTTATTTTATGAACATTTACAGTCTTGCCATGTTTGCATTTTAGGAGACAACTCAAAGAATTTCAGAAGATAAACCGTCTGCTTTAACAAGAAAGTGGCGCAACAAGCAATATTTAGCACTTAGTTCAACTCTGACAGTAGAATTTACTCTGATATATTTTCCTTTTAGAAAGTTACTCTAATGCTGACTTATTATTTATTCTAAATAAAACACAGTGATGGACGATGATATATCTGATGCATTTCTCTTAGTTATCATGTGGCACCTTTGTTCCTTCCTGGCTTTGATTCTTCTTGTTTTTGCTCATAGATTTCCAATCATTTGCTGACATAATTACTATGTGAGTTTGAAACTTGTGTTTGTATTTTAGAATGAAATCAGTTTCTTTTTGGATGAAGTAACTAGGAAATGTAAACATGGTTTAGTGCAGGCATGTATGTCGGTCCTGGAGGGCCGATGTTCTCCTGGTTTCTCAGCTTCAGCAAAGCTGATTCCGATGATTGCAGTTCAGCAACAACCTGTTAATCGACTATTAAAGAAAAGCAGCTGTGCTGAAGGAAGGAAACCCTTAAAACCTGCAGGCCATCGGCCCTAGAGGACCTACTCTGGGCATAAAACTACATCAGAAATAAAAACATTGATAACCCCTGACTGAGGGAGTAAATGAAAGGCAATAAACTCTGTCTAGTAACAGTGACTAGCATAACACCAGCTAAAGACAATCAATGCAAATCTGTTCCTAGAATAGCGTTAACATCAATCAATGCATTCTCTCGTGATTGGAAGATTCTAAGAGACTAATTTGGTCCAGGTTGAACAACCTGTTAGCTTCAGTGACCTGAGATCCGTTTCACGAAGCAGGTTTACTGAAAACTCTAAGTTTTCTAATCCTGAAAACAGAGACACTCTGAGTTTCTGTTTCACAAAGAGAGTTTCCTCATCCTCTGTTTCTGTTGCCATAGTAACATCCTCCCAGAGCTAACCTGGTCAGCAGCAGGTTTAGTTCGGTAAACTCAGAGTGTCTCTGTCTCTGCTCTCCTTTCAGCCAATCAGGATGTTTGATTCACTGATTTTGTCAGATTTTTGTCGAAATTTTGTGCATAAAAATGAAACACAAATTCCCAAAAAACAGAAATATTACATTTTACTCAAACAAACATGCATCTTACTCACGAATAGATTAGTTTTTTTACCGCCAAGGCCGAATACACAGAGTTGAGAATATCATAATATCTCCCATCACAACCTCTGACCATGAACCTGTTACTCTCAAGTGGAATATAGATTGACAGCATCGCTTAAGCAATGGAGACTTAACACCTCCCCTCTTAATGACAAAGAATTCATTCATTTTGTTAAATTAGATCTCAAAAATTATTTGGACATAAACAATCCCCCGGAAACATCTCCTATTATGTTGTGGGACTGTGCAAAGGCTTATTTAAGAGGTAGTATCATCTCCTATACAACAGCAAAAAAAAGACAAAAGGCAGCCAAACAGAAATACTTAGAAGATAGAATCCAAGATCTGGATCTTCAACATAAAAAGACTAGAGCATCCAGGATCCTGAATGATTTAAATAAAACACGCAGAGAGCTCCAAGATTTGATATCAGAAACAATAGAAGGTAATCTTCGTTTTGCCAAGCAGCAGTATTATGAAAATGGAAATAGAGCGAGCAGACTCTTGGCCTTCCGACTTAAAAAACAACAGTCCTCAAACTAAGTTTTAAAGCTGAAATCGAGCAATAAATCCATCTCAAAACAAAAGATAAAGCTGAAACATTTGCAGAATTTTACAAGGTTTTATACTAAATATTATATAAATACTTCAGAATTATCTGATACTGTAGCTAAACAATTAGATCAGCCAATTCAAGAAGAAGAAATTAAAAATGTTGTCTTTTCTCTTAAAAATAATAAAAGTTCTGGTCCCGATGGTTTCATAAATGAATTGTTTCATAGACATTGTTAGTCCACTGTTATTAGAAGCATATCGCTTTTCTTCAGAAAATAAAACAACGGCGCCATCTTGGTCTGATAGTTGTACTACATAAAGAAGGCTTATATGACTGCGGGTCATACAGGCCATTATCAATGCTTAACGTCGACGTACGCATTCTAACTGGTATTCTGGCAAGACGATTAAATGTCATAATAAATAAAATCATACATCCAGATCAAACCGGATTCATTGTCAGGAGACATTATGGAAATAATCTGCATTGTTTATTAAATATAATCTCTCACCAAAAAGAAAAAAAAGCTAAGAAAGCTGTAATATCTTAAGATGCCCAAAAGGCCTTTGACCGCGTATCATGGAGATACCTTATTAAAACATAACAGAGGTTTAAATTTGGGCCCAAATTCATAGATTGGATACATAGATTATATTCATCCCTAGCCGGCTGTAAGAGTTAATGGTTTCAGGTCGGCGAGTTTCAAGATGGAGCGCGGATGCAGGCAGGCGGGTCCTCTGTCACCTCGTTTGTTTGCAATTAGCATTGAGCCACCGGCCCAGCTCGTTAGAGACAATGATGAAATTAAAGGGATTTTGATTGGCACAGAGGAACATAAAATATCCCTTTACGCAGATGATGTACTTCTATATATGGCTGATCCGACATCCTCAATTCAACGTCTGAAGGAAATGATTTCTGTTTATGGCAATTTTTCTGGTTATAAAATAAATGTTGATAAAACAGAAGCAATAGATATCAATTGCAATATTCCACTGGAGGTTAAACAACAGAGCGGCTTTAGGTGGCCAAAGGAGGGCATTAAATACCTAGGCATCAACATTCCTCTCTCATTAAAGGATTTTTTATCATGTCAATTACAGTAAAACATTGGCTGTAATTAAAAATGACCTGGAGGGGGGGGGTCAGCATCGCCTTTGTCCCTCCTCGGTCGCATTGAAACCATTCGCATGGATTTGTTCCCCAGATTACTGTATTTGTTCCAGATGTTAGCGGTTGGCATACCTAAGTCCACATTCACTGAATTGGATAAAATTATATCAAAATTCATATGGCAAAGCAAGCGCCCTCGCATAAAATATAAAACACTACAAAGAAGTAAGACAGAAGGCGGTCTCAAGCTTCCTGTTTTAAAATACTATTTCTGAGCAGCTCAGTTAAAACCTTTAATTTCATGGATCCAACAGGACTCTCAAACAAGATGGCTGAGCATTGAGCATTAAAGGTTTTGCCATTTTTAGATATTCCAGTAAAGGAACTGCATTGTGGACTAAAACCACTCTTGACATTTGGAATAAAGTGCAAATTTCTTTCAAGCTACCAAGAGGTTTATCAACTTTATCAAGCATTGGACATATTCAATCCCTCACACTCAATCTATTGGACAAAACGTTTTCTAAATGGGCTGAACTGGGGCTTACATTTCTTCATCAGTTGATCCACAAGAACAACCTTATGTCATTTGAAGAGCTATGCAGGAATTTTCATCTCCAGAAAAGTGATTTCTTTAGATATTTACAGTTGCGCTCTTTTCTAATTGCACACAGGGACTGGGAAAGAGTGCTTAATCCCACACCAATTGAAAACCTCCTAATTCATTACCAGAAAGGGGGAGGAGATAAAAAATTGATAGTAAAGTTATATAGTGTATTTCTGTCAATGAACCTTAACGATTCCAATTAGGACAAAACAAAGATGGGAGGCAGAGACGGCCAGAATAATCTCATGGGAGGGAGTCTGGACTGAGACACATCGAGTTACAAACTCCAGTACGTGGCGGGAATATAAATGGAAAATTATTAGTAGATATTTCAGGAACCCCAGATGTTGTTGCCAAGATGGATCCTAGAGCACCAAGCTTGTGTCAGAGAAACTGTGGCTCAGCGGTCCCCAATCAAACACACATTTTCTGGTCATGTCCCAAACTACAAAACGTTTGGGATGAGGTGTACAGGACTATGAACCAGATCTTCACGGAGGTTATACTGAGGGATGTTACCGTTGCGTTACTTGGTATTNACACACATTTTCTGGTCATGTCCCAAACTACAAAACGTTTGGGATGAGGTGTACAGGACTATGAACCAGATCTTCACGGAGGTTATACTGAGGGATGTTACCGTTGCGTTACTTGGTATTATACCGGAGGGATTGCAAGGACGGACCAAAACTTATCTGTTGAATGTTCTTTTTACAGCAGCCCTGAAATGCATTACAACCAGGTGGATGCAGTTGGAGCCTCCTTCCTATGACTTATGGGTACAAAAATAAGGGAATTATATAAAATGGAAAAGATAACCTATTAAGACTTCAGAAAAACACTTTTATTCTGCGCTGGGGGCCAGCAGAAGATATGTGGATGTAAATAAGCCCAACAAGTTTGTCTCTTGGCTAATAATGTTTAGCTTTTCCACCCAAAGTGTTCCCTTATTTTAGGGTTTTAGGATGATGAGCCTACAAATGTCAGGCTGAGATCATAAGATATCAAACTAAGATGTTTATTTTATGCAAACCTTTATATTGTCAACATTTGTGTTATGTACCATTGATGTATGGCTGTGTTATTGCTGTAAAAAAAGAATAAAATAATAAGTTCTAAACAAAATAAAAAAAATAACAGACATTAGAAACTATGCTTTGATTTTGTTTATTGAATGTGTTGAATTTAATGTTTTATCAGTAGTTGATATGGTTTCCCTGTAAATGGCTGCCTTGTGACAAATACTTCCCTCTGTTAGCATAGTCTGTTATGTTATTTAATTTGGGTTTGCACATCAGCTTGTCTTTGCAAACACTTTATTAACTCTGGTACCAAAATAACTATTTCATGTTTAAGAATTTGTTGCCAGTCACCTTCATGGTCTTTGCTCAGTTGTGCTTAAACTTTCCTGGCACATATCTAGAAATGTTGCTTCAATATTCCAGCATAATGCTCCTGTGTTGTTGTTCATAATCTCCTCATGATGTCTTCTGTTTTGTGAAGTGCACCAGTCTCTCACTGCAGCTAAACCCACCAACCAGACGTACCACATGATACATGTGATCTCAGGCTGGGATAGTCAGGCCTTCTATAGCAAAACACGTTGTTGAACTCAGACCTCCACGATTTACAGATTCATAAAGAGCAGCTTTTAGTCAAGTACCTGAGATTGCAAATGCATCCAGAACTTACAGTTCCAATGCAAAGACTGAGCTTGAATTTGCAAGTTGTTATTTTTCTCATGTTAATATGATTCATGTGTGACATCAGAGATCAGATGGAAGTGATATCTCTCTGCGTTAGCTCAGGATGGATCCCTTTGAAAGACGAGACACGACGAGCGAAGCTACATTTTTTAAATACAGCCCACTGCTCCCCAAGGGGAGGGGTTAAATGCAGAGAGGGAATTTCTCCAATGTAGATCAATAAAGTTCAATTATTAAATGTTTAGTCTTTTTTTTATCAGCACATTTTCACTGGGTTCCCTCCACCTGACCTGGAATGGCAACAGGAAGCCTCCCAATCCGACTGTCAGCCCAGATCAGACCCTAGCTGCTCACTCTGCTTCACACGTAGACACTGACAGCTCCCCATTGCACGCACACACACACACACACACACACTCACACAGGCTTTCAAAAGGCCTGCAGCCTATTTGCACACACCAAACACACATTTTTCCTAAAACAAAAAAAGACCCACAGACCAACAACAAATCAATTTCAGTCAAAGTGAGCTCAGATGTGACACTTTTAATGAAAGCGTTTTGATCCCAAAGCAGAATCAATTAAAATGTTTTCTCTTCTTACAGCAATCAGAGATTCTACATAACATCGATTGACAAAACTCTGTGAAATGGCAAAGTGCTCGGAACATTTATCGAATGTGTCTCTGAAATGCTCTAAAAATACTCTTTGCAGACTTGTGCAGGATTCATCCACATGTCGGTCAGATGATTCAAAAACAAACAACATTAGAAACAAACACTTACCACATGAAGGATCTTATTCTCTGTTTCATAGACGGTGCAGTCCTGGAAAGCAGAGGGGGAGGCAACGATTAATGAAAGGAAACATGAAGAAAAACTTAAATATATATATCTATACAGCATCCAGGGTAGAAGAGAACAAAAACATGATCTGTTGACTGTTTTCACACTAACATGCACTATCGATTCGCATAAGATGCAGCGTAATGGGAAAGCCACATGTTCTTTAGCGGCTACATTATTCCTGTAGGTTTTGGTAAAGATGTGGACAAAATATTTTATTACAGATTTTATTATCCCTGAAGAATAAAAAAACAAAAAACTCAATGAGTTCATTTAGAGTTCAGGAAGAAACTATTTTATAACTAAATCAAGACAAGAGTTTTTAAGCCCATCAGTAAATCAAACAACCTGATTCTGCCAAATGGAAAAGTTTGTCTCCATTATAATATTTCATAGACTTTCAGCAAACAGAGAGAGAAAGATCTTTGAGCGTTCCTCCTCCCAAACCTGATTTGGCCATAAGTGTTGGATTATTATCCTCTTAAATGACCAGATCTGAAATATTTAGGTTATCGCTGAGTTTATCATGTAATAAATTATTAACATTTTCCTGTGACCTTTAATAGAAAAAGTCCTACAGCATTAAAAATATTTCATTATCCGTCTTTTACATGAACTCCACCTGCAGTAGCTGCTGCCAGAGGCTCACTTAGTTTCATGTGACCAAAGCTTGTAGTTGCAGGTAAAATCTCAGTAGAGTTTAGGAAACTCCACCTGTTTCTAAACATGCAGCTGGTCTTTAGATGGAGTTTAATGGTTGATCAGGAATCTTTGTGAATCTGAAATAAATCTCTCTGTTGCAGTTTTCTAACAGTATGAGGAGTTTGATTATTTTCTCTAACTTCCTGCTTAATGTGTATAAAAGGAGGAGTAAAAGGAGTCCTTGGTCAGACCAGTGGCTGAAGGAAACTTAAGATTATGGATTACTAATCCATAAGTTCCAGCAAATTTCTACTTTTTCTTCTATTTGAAAAACTGATTGCCTTATTTTAGGTTATTTCAAAGAAATGAGACCGAAGGTCTCAACATATTTCCCACTGGATGTAAATACATCTGTTTGATGTATTGATGCAGGCATTGTTGCCACCTTTGTCTCTCTGTCTGCATCCTTGGCACCGTCAGACTCCTCTGGCCCATTGTGGACCTATGGTGGCCCCTTTATGTTCCATCTCCTTTGGCCCCTGGAATAGGGGATTGGGAGCTATCTGCTCAGCTGCAGGATTCACTCTGGGCACAAGTACAAGCACACTGAAACACGCTGCGAGTAGACTCTAACTGTGAGGGCACAGCCAAGGTCCAAGAGAGCAGCAATAGTTTTAGTCTAAACAATGAGAGCAGCGTGTTTTCCTGCAGCAGCTGTGTTGTTAAAGAGGAGCGTGAGCGCAGCGAGCTAAATGAACACAGAGGAGCAAGAACAGAGAGGTCAGGAGATGATGAAGCCTATTTTAGTCTCCATCAGGACCTTTCTGGGGACGCGGTGAAATACGTCATCTGTTAATGAAAGCTCCTGTAGAGTCACATCTAATGCCCCTTTTTCTACTTCAATCATGACTACCTATTGGATTCCATCCATCTTCCTCCGCTTAGCCGGGGTCGGGTCGCGGGGGCAGCAGCCTAACCTATTGGATTGTGCATTGACATGTAAGCTAAGCTAGTTTTTGCTTGGTGTGTGGAAGCACCTGTTGTACAATGGTGGTCAGCTCTAAGCACAGCTGCACAATGTTGTTCTTCAGTAATGAATACTCAGTCACGCTGGCAAAGGGAGACCTGGAAAAAAGAGACAGAAGGAGGTTAGAGACAAACAAATATGCTTCTCACACAGATCAGGCTGATGGAGGTAGGTGGGCTGTTCTCCCGGATCCCACCAATGTGTTCAAATCCAGTAGGTCTGAACACCTTATTCCCAGTGAGGCTCTGATTGTGTCTCTATCTTTATGTTTAACATCTTTCTCTGGCTGGAAATTAAACCTTTAACTCAGGTCGTCTGCAGCCTTCAAAGGCTTATTTATATTGGTGATATTATCAATCACTTCTGATAACTTTCCTGTGTTTGAAGAAAGGTGCATGACCCTGCCACCACCATGCTTTACCATGGATGGTTTCTTTAGCTCTGACTAGAGCATCTTCTTCCCCGTCTGTTGTCCTCTTTATGGTTTCTTACAGCCTACAAACATAAATCCTGATGATTTATTTCAGCTTTGTTTTTTTTCCCTCATGTAGGGAAGGTTTATAAAAGCATGACTGATGGTTCTGTTGTTGACAGCTCGCCACACCTGATCCCTGGATTACTTCATGAAAAAAATCTAATCAACAAATCATCTACAACTTTGATCATTTTTTATCATATTTCACAATAATGCACAACTTTAAGTTTAAATGTGAAGATTAGAAGATGGGAAAACTTCTACAACCATCACATTACGCATGAAACAAGACGCAACAAAAGCTACAAATATTTTTATTTTATTTTTGTCTCCTTCACAGTGTGACCAATGTGGAGGATGAAGAGGAAACAGAAGAAAAAAACATTTATTTCTAAATCACTGAAAGAACTTCAGCACATTTCTTTTTCAAATTAAACTATGAATATATAAGTTAAATGATAAATTTTAAATAATTTAAGTTAAACATGATATTGTATTTAAGGCATGTTTCCCTTTATTGAAAATAAAAGAGTAGAAATGTATCTTGGGAAACTTAGTTTCATAAATAGGATGATGAAGTTAGAAAGACTAGATTATAAAGCCAATCTTTCCTTATTTTACAGATAAGAAGTGCTTTTATTTTGCTAATAAATAATAAACAGGAGCTGCAGTTGGAACTTGAAGGTCAATGAGGTGTCAGGTGATTTCAGCCATCATGCTGTCCGTAAGGGAAGAGGTCTGTCTGGATAAATTGGGAGAATTTAAAAGAGGAAATGGTGGAAAAAAAGAATGAGAAAAATAACCTTTTAAAATCTAAGCTAAACTAAACTTTAATGATAAGGAATTTCAAAGACACAGCGTTCAGGATCTGCCAGTTCATTTGCAGTTTATGTCTAAATAATAATTCAGGTCATCTGGAAAGTTTTGAACTATAACTTCGCTAGACTTAGCAGGCAATATATCTCATGTTTTGTTGTCAGTTTTTCATTTTAAGCAACGATCAACCATAGAAGTGAATCTTGATAAAGGGATTTTTTTCCTGGTCATTGGAGGAAATGTTGATTATTTTGTTATGTTTGGCAGCCATGGACGGTACCTTCCATTCCACGGCGGTCAGTAACCAAAAACAAGAGTCGGACATTTTGCATGCAAGGTTCCTGCTTTTATGGAATATTACTCATTTGACCTTTTGTTCCCAAAAGGTCAATCTGACATCAGATGCACTTTTTTTATAATGATTGCAAATCTATACCAATAAATGCCACTGAGCCCCTCTCTGTCAGCTTTCTATTGAACGTTTACAATCCTTCATACACTATTAAATGAAAAGATTGCAGATTTAATGATTTATATATACTGTATATATATATATATATATATATATATATATATATATACATATTTCATCTCTAGCTCCTCCCCCAGATGGCAGAGAGCTTGAGGGTTCTTCTCAGTATCCTAAGCTGTTCCTAGGAATGCACTCTCTTGGACTGATGGTTGGAGCCACTTGTCCTGTGTGGGGGTCCCTGCCCCCAGTGCTTTGATGACCACTGGCTCTAACATTGCCTTCTCTTTCCAGGCTCTGTAGTTCTTCACTGAGTCCTTGGTATTTCTCCAGCTTCTTGTTTCCAACATTGGGATGGCCACATCCATCACTACGGCCGTCCTCTGCTGCTGATCAATGATCACAATGTCTGACTGGTTGGACACAACCATTTAGGTTGTTTGGACCTGGAAGTTCACGGGATCTTAGGTCTGGGAACCCAAGGGGGCTCTCATTTTGACCTGGGGTAAGCAGCTGCCTTTCCCTTCCCATTTCATTACATCGGCATTTCACAACTCCTTTGACAATCGAACAAAGTAGCCAAAAAACTGATCGTCACGACTTAGACATTCGCTAAAATGATAAGATCCTGCCCATTGCAGATTAAAAGGTATAAAAGCTTTTTTGTCTCCACTTTGATGTCATGCATGGAGAAGGTGGGCATTCGTTCGCAGTGCAGGCGCAGTGCTGTCACAGCAGGTGCTTCCTGGAGGGAACGTTCTTATGTAATGTTTCTCCATCCAGTTGTTTCACAGGACAGGGAAGGATGGATGATCATTTACCTGAAGGGATGATTCAGGTAAATGACCACTAGTTGCTGACTGGGATAAAGGAATAACAAACCTTATGGAACCAGCTTAGGTGCTGCTGTTCATGCAGCCATCAGCACCTATTTACTGACTGTTAACAGGAGCTGGTTGAAGAATGGGATTCCATCTTTATAGCAGTTTGCGGCCAGTTTGATAACCAGTAAAAAGTAGGTTAACATTGTCACAACACTGATCAGCTAGGTGTTTCTGAGCCTACTCACAGAAGCATTTTAATAACCAATGTGGCGTATTTTAAAGAGAAATAAACCAACTCTTTGTTGCATTAGAACAACCCACCAAAAAACCCACTAAATGCAACATCTCCTTTGATTTGTTTAAAGATTGTTGTACAAATGTTTAAAGCATAAAAGGAGTCCTTACCGGTCAAGCCAGGCCAGCAGGTTCTTAGCAGCGCCAATTAAATCCACCACTGATGTAAGGAAATCATTGGGCAACCTTCTGGAAGCTCGTCCATCATAATGACCACCCCTTCGTCGGCCAAGGATGAAGTTCTGGAGGTTCTTAGCTGAGGCGTTTAGCTTGTGGGACAGTGTTCTGAGGTTTTCCGTTTCTAAACCATAGTTCTGGAAGAAAACCACATATAATAATTCTTATTTAAAGAGATATACATTGAAAAGATATATTAGGCTGAGTCTACTGCTGTAGTGTTCAGTGACATAAATCTAAGGTTTTATAAATATTTATTTTAACTCAACTCAAACTTTATTTATAAAGCATATTTAAAACAACCGTGGTTGACCGAAGTGCTGCAAAGAAACCACAGTTGCAGAGCATTGGATGAAAACTGAAAGCTACAAATACATAAACACAATGCAAAAAGAAAAAATGAATGGAGATAAAATATAATAGGATAAATGTTTCGATTTAAATAAAATAAATTTTAAACTTAGGCTTGATTGAAAGCCAGGATGAAGAATTGGTTTTAGAGAGGTTTAAAATCCTCTAAGGAGCATGCCGATCAAATAAGGCAAGGCAAGTTATTCCAGAGCTCGGTGCCGCTGCCATAAAGGCACAATCATCTTTGAAGGTTTACAAATCCCAGACTGGTTCCTAAAAGAATATTAGCTGGAGTAACACATCAAGTCATTATTAGGGAAAACAGACGACACCTAAAGCATCAATTCAGTTCAAAAATACTTTATTAATCCCAAAGGAAATGAACTGTTGCAGAAACTAATGGGCAGCTTTTCAAAGAGCTGTTGATGCTGAAGGCAGGAATGATCTCCTGTACAGGTCTGTCTGCAACAGATGTAGAAAAGCCTCTGCCTGAAGACCCTCTGTTGGTGTCTAACAGTCTGATGAAGAGGATGCTCAGTGCTGTCCATCATCTTCTTCATCTCCAGAGGTTCTAGAGGACTTCCTAGAACAGAGCCGGCCTTCTTTATCAGCTGGTTAAGCTTCTTTCAGTCATCAGCTCTGATGATGATGATGATGATGATGATGATGATGATGATGATGATGATGATGATGATGATGATGATGATGATGATGAAGGCAGAGATCAGACTGATAGAAGATCTTCCGCCTCTGAAGGACCTCAGCTTCCTCTAGAAGTCCAGTCTGCTCTGTCCCTTCTTGCAGACGGCTTCCCAGTTGTGTCTCCAGTCCAGGTTGTTGTCCAGATGAACACCAAAGGATTTCTACTCCTCCACCACCTCCACTTCTTCTCCCAGGATGCTAACAGGATTCAACTTGTTCCTGTTTCTTCTGAAATCTCCAATCATCTCCTTGTTTTGTTGACCTTCAGGATCAGATGATTGTTTCCACACCATGTTTCCACAAAGCGCTTCACCAGCTCTCTGTCAGCTTCTGCTCCATCTTTGATGCCCCCAATGACTGCAGAGTCTGACTGCGGACTCTGTCTGGTCCTGGAAGTCCGAGGTAAACGGAGGAAAAAGGAAAGGAGAGAGTACCGTCCCCTGTGGTGCTCCCGTGCTACTGGATCAGAAAGCTGCCTGCTAAATGCACTCCATAGTGAGAAGTTAATTACAGGAGATCCTGATAGCTTCTAGTTTGTTTGCTCAGATGGACCAACAGGAGGATCTCTAAACCCTTCTTTTTAATGCAAACCCAGACAAACATTTATCACCCTTTTATTGTGAACCTGCCACATCTACACTGAATAACATAGATTTTACACATTCTGCAGTGACACTGGCTTCCATTTAAGCAGGAATAGCAGTGCTGTGGAGTAGCCCATTACTGCACTGTGACCCTTTTGAATAAACACACAGACACATTGTGCTCCGTGTCCCAAAGCACCTCTAGTCATGTCCCCCCGACAGAATCTGATTCCTGCTGACAAAAAAGCTTCACACACACACATTTAGAAAGTCAGATTCACAGTCGGTGCATAAAATATCTAATCCTCAACTGCCTCTAGATCTAGTCAACACAGTCACGACCACAGTGACTACAAAGGAGCAGGGTATCATGGTGGCAGCAGCAGCAGAGAGAAAAGGAGACACACAGAGAGAAATTAGGCAACTGAGAAGCCAAGAGACATGGAGAGAGGAAGACAGAGAGTGCCCAGAGATGCATAAAACTGGGTCAGACTGTGCTCCGTATGATTTTCTGCATTATGTGTGAACAGAGATGTATACATGCACTTGGTGCGTGCATGTTTGCACAGCTGTAATTAGGCTGTCAGATCTAAATCTGTGTGCAGCTGCCTCCAGCAGCCGGAGTGCTGAGTGGAAGCGGGAGAATGAGGCCGTGCAGACCTTCTGAATGTGCGCTGATTCACAAAGAAGTCATTTAAAAGCTGGATGCATATGTGTGCAAATCAATACTGTAAGTGGATGATGCCATTATAACCCCCTCTACTACTGCCACCCACAGTGCCCCTGCATCCCTCCTCTTGTCAGTGTAGTTGCCACAGCAACCATTAACGGAGTAGCCTATCCTTTATCTGGATTCCTCTGCCGTTGCTCACACAGTGAGTCACAAATCAGTATTTATGTGGCATATTCGTCATATAATCCTATTCTTTCAAATTTACAAGTAAACAACAATTTATTTGGAAAATATTGATTCTTTGTTAGCAATAGATTTATCCTTTGACAGGCCTGATGCTTTTACATAACAATGAATTAGAGATTTTTATTTCTTTTAATGAGTGAACCAGTAGTTTTCATGTCAGGCCTATTAGAGAAATGTTTGTAGACTTTTTTGGTTTTCCTTTACACTGAGGTACATTCATTTTTAGTTTCAAGGTTGAAATGAGGCATAACACAATAAAAGATTACAATGGAAGGATTTCATTTAGTTGGAAATGAAAACTGTTAGAAAAGCCTTTTGTTAAACAGGAGCTGGCAAGCATGTGTAAAGCCAAACAGACAGAGGAGTAAGTACTAATATATGTTCCTTCAGTCTCATCGACACCTGTGGAACATCTGAGAACACCTCAGAACATCTGAGAACACCTGTGGAACATCTGAGAACACCT
>NW_015151595.1:216913-223034 GCF_000732505.1 Cyprinodon variegatus
TAAGAAGACCTGGCTATAGCAATTACAAATGAGGTATTTTGATTGCTTGAAGCCACAAACTATTTCAGTCACTTCCCTCTGGCAGGAGGCTGCGGTCCATCAGGACCAAAACCTGACACCACAAAAACAGTTTCTTCCCATCCGCTACCAGCCTTATCAACAAGGCCCAGAGACCCCCGTGACACTGCCTCTCTCCCTCCTCCCTCAGGGCCTAGAAGCCACGCAAACTTAGCATCTTCAGACCCCCTGCATTGCATTAATGCACAGTCTACTGTGTATATAGTATATGGCTATATACTATATTTTGTATATAGTATATTATATTCCAAAAAAAATTAAAAACAACTTTGAAGACATTTCACTTCCTATTCAGGAAGCTTTTTCAATTCAAAATGTCAGGAATAGTGTTGAGTTCAAGGGGCTGGATCCGCTGGCAGGGGAGGAAGCTGGTCAGACCTGGCAGGCCTAAGCGTGTTTTGATGCTCTGTGGGAATGTCTGGTGAATCCCTATGTTAGTGTGCTCTTCAACTCCCACCTCCGAGTTTCTCCCAGATCCCAGGTTGGAGACATGGAGTCTGAGTGGTCCATGTTCTCCTCCTCCATTGTTGATGAGGCCGTTCGTAGCTGTGGCTGTAAGGTCTCTGGTGCCTGTCACGCCGGAAATCCCCAAACCTGGTGGTGATATCCGAAAGTAAGGGATGCCATCATTCTGAAGAAGGAGGCCTACCTGGCCTTGTTTGCTAGTGGGACTCCGGAGTCAGCTGAGAGGTACCAGCAATCCAAGTGTCTTACAGCTCGTGCGGTCGCAGAGGCAAAAACTCAGGTCTGGAAGGAGTTCAGAGAGGCCATGGAAAAGGCCTCGAAAGTGTTCTCCCAAATTTTCCGCCGCCTCAGGAGTGGGAAGCAGTGCTTCACCAACACTGTTTACAGTGCGGGTGGGGACCTGCTGACCTCGACCAGGGATGTTGTTGTGCGGTGCAAGCAGCACTTCAAGGATCTCGTGAACTCCATCATCGTGCCTTTTGAGGAGGAGGCAGAGGCCGGGGACTTAGAGGCGGACTCGCTCATCAGCCAGGCTGAAGTCACAGAGGTAGTTAGATAGCTTCTTGGTGGCAAGGCCCCAGATTGATTGGATGAGATCCGTCCTGAGTTCCTTAAGTCTCTGGATGTTGTAGGACTGTCTTGGCTGACATGTCTCTGCAATATCGCGTGGTGGTCAGGGACAGTACCCCTGGATTGGCAGACTGGGGTGGTGGTCCCTCTCTTTAAAAAGGGGCACCGGAGGGTGTGCTCCAGTTACAGAGGGATCACACTCCTCAGCCTCTCTGGTACGGTCTATTTCAGGGTGCTGGAGAGGAGAATCCAACCAATAGTCGAACCTCACATCCAGAAGGAACAATGCGGTTTCAGTCTCAGTTGTGGACCAGCTCCATATCTTTCATCGGGTGCTCAAGGGTTTGTGGGAGTTTGCCCAACAAGTCCACATGTGTTTTGTGGATTTGGAGAAGGCTTTTCCAGGGCCCTCTGTTAAGGGCTGTCCGCTCTCTGTATGATTGCAGCAGGAGCTTGGTTCTCTTTGCCAGCAGTAAGTCAGACCTGTTCTCAGTGCATGTTGGCATCTACCAGGTCTGCCCTTTGTCACCGGTTCTGTTCATCACATTTATGGAAAGAATTTGTAGTCATAGCGAGGGACCGGAAGGTGTCCAGTTTGGGAACGTCAGGATATCATCTCACATATCTTCATCATCAGCTGTTTGCAGATGATGTTTTCCTGTTGGCCTCATCAAACAAGGACCTCTGACGTGCACTGGGGCCGTTTGCAGCCGAGTTTGGGGCAGCCAGGATGAGGATCAGCACCTCCAAATCTGAGGACATGGTTCTCCACCAGAGAAAGGTGAACTCCCCTCTTCAGGTCGGTGGACAGTCCTTGTCTCAAGTGGAAGAGTTGAAGTATCTCGGGGTCTTGTTCACGACTGAGCGATGGATGGAGAGTGAGATTAATAGACAGATCAGTGCAGCGTCTGCAGTGGTGAGGTCGCGTTATAGGACTGTTGTAGCTTAGTTGGGGGGCAAAGCTCTCGATTTACAGATCGATCTACATTCTCACCTTCATCTATGGTCATGAGATCTGGGTAATGACCGAAAATACAAGATCGCGAATACAAATGGCCAAAATGAGTTTCCTTCGCAGGGGGGCTCGGTGCTACCTTCCAGATCGGGTGAGGAGCTCAGTTACCCGGGAGGAGCTCAGAGTACATTTGTTGCTCCTCCAGGTCGAAAGAAGCCAGCTGAGGTAGCTCAGCCATCTGTTTGGGATGCTTCCTGGTCGCCTCCCTCGGGAGGGTTTCCTCCCATTGGGAGGAGGCTTCGTGAAAGAATCAGGACACGCTGGAGGGACTATGACTCTGAGCTGGCCTGGTGTCGCCTTGGGGTCTCCCAAGAGCAGCTGGAAGAGATGTGTGTTAATCGGGAAATCTGGGCATCTTTGCTTAGACCGCTGCCTCCACGCCTCGGCCCCAGATAAAGCAGAAGAAAATGAACGGATGGATTGATATTTTATAATGTTGTGATAGAAAATTCCTGAATAATCAGTCTGATAAAAGTCCCTGAGTCACACACTAACCCCTACCCTTGTTATCGCTGAGACAAACGCCCCTTTGTTCTGAAAATGTCCAGCTTCCCCAAGACCTCAGTTTGCCTGTGAGACCAATCAGCTGAAAGGAAAGCTGTGATGCAGCAGAACCAAACTTCCATCGTCATTCAACTTTAAAAGCAAGAAGGTGGAGCAATCCTTTCTCTTTCAGCTTCATGCTGGTTAGGAGAGAGGAATTCCAAGTGGTATTCTTCCTTAAAGCTAGCTGACCAAAGCCCCCAACCTGGCCAGTGCACTTTTACTAATACTTCTAACAAGGAAATGGTGCAGAAACAATAAAAATAACTTCTTCATCAGAGCTACAAAAGCATCGATTATTTACATACCACATATCTCAATACTTGTTTTTTCTTAGAGTTCTTTCGTGTTTTCTAGGTTTTGCATTTTAAGTGTGGCTTCTACACCTAGAGTCTCTGAAAATGGGTTGTAGTTCTATAACGGCAAAAGGTTCTTGATCAATGAAAACTATGAACTATCTGTTTGTCTATGCCTTCAATTTAATCTGTAGCTTTAATAAGCTCCTTGTTTGGTTGGATGTTTTATTCAAAACATCCAACCAAGACAAATTTTACTGTTTGTCAAATGGAAATATAGTGAAATGAAATCAGGACCTTTTACATTAGCATAGGCTATAGTTTCTATACGTGTTAGGATCAGACATCTGTCAGAGACTGTTTTTCAACTAATATTTGAACTGTAGTAAATATGGTAATAAATGTCTTCATTAATTCAATCATTAATTCTATTTTGCACGATTAATGTGTTTATTACAGTTTTAACCTGCATGAAATGAAGACTAGTTCCTGTTTAGGGTTCCTGTCCGTTAAGAATCCTCTAAGGCTCCGTCCACACAAAGTCAAACCCTGGCCTAAACGCACAAATTTTTCACCAAACCAGCCTCTCATCCACACGAAGCCGGCGTTTCGGGGATCTGTAAACGATCTTTTTTTTATTCAGCCTTCAGAGTGGGAAGATTTTGAAACGCCGTTTTCGCGTTTCCATCTTTAAGCTCTAACCGCATTTTTTTTCTTACACGCATGCGTCATAGCGTCGCCTCTAAACACGCATGCGCGACACAGAATCACAACAACAATGGCGCCGTACTGTGTTGAATGGTTGCTGCTCATGCTACTCACCCTGCTGTCGGGCTTACAACAGAATCTTCTTCTTCTGGAATATCTCCAGGAAGAACAGAGCAATATCGACCACATAGTTCAGCACCTGAATTTGACTGAACCACCAAAATGGACCCGCAGGGCAACCATGTATAAATATTAGTGCGCATGCCCAACATTTCGTCGCTTATTTTTGCTTTGGCACCACAGCGCCACTTACAGCCCTGGCATACATTTTGCAGCGTTTTCATTTTACGTCTCCGTCTTTACGACAAACGTTCTGGAAAATATCAGCGTTTCGTGTTCGTTTTGACTTCGTGTGGACGGGGCCTTAGAGATAAAGATTTTCTATTCCCAATTCTTAAATATGCGTGAGTGTGCCATTTTAGAGGGTCTGAGTGTGTTGATTCTTAGGCCATCTAGTGACTGGTGCGCTGGGATCCTCATTCCCATGCTGCCGGATTTAAATGAGAAGAGGTGCTGATTAACACACACACAGCCATAGCCTCTTTCCCACATTTGAGCAGCTCCTGCTAATCCAGCCATGTGTGCCTGAGAGATAAGGTGCATCCTGCATGCTTCTACTACCTATTCTCCCTCTCTCCTCCCCTCTCACCTCTTCTGCTCCCTCTGTTTACTCGTTCTGGGAAAGTAGCACCTAATTCCCTAATGGTGAGCAGGACTAGTGCACATACAGTCAGCACTGACCAAGGCAGGGCACACTGTAAGATAGACATGAAAACTGTTTCGTTTTTTTTTTTTAAGCTGTTAAGCCAATATTAATGACTTATGCTTCAGAAATAAAAACACGTTTGTCTTTCTGTGACAATATTTTCCCCAAAAAAGATTCTTCTTATAGGTATAAATGTAGTTTAAAAATGATAAATGATATAAATGATTTATATGAAAAGATTTATAAATGATAGTATACCTAATATGTATGTTTACATAAAGCACGCCGTTAAGTAAATTGTTAATATATATATTTAGATTCATTGAAATACATTCAAACAATCTTTAATGTGTTTAATGATAGTTGGAGTGGACTGAAAGAATTATGGGTAACGTAGTTTTAAAACACATCACTGACTGAAGACATCGGTGGCAGTGGCTGAACTCGTACATTTTGTCTTTTTAAAAGCTGTCCTGCTGTTACTGCATGAATTAATTAGTTTTTATTTAGAATGAATGGATTATTAATAAACCTAATAAATCTATAAATAATAGATAGATAGATGTTAACATCCCCTTAACAGCACTTTGTTCCCCCTCACTGTAGATTAAGGTGAACTGATTTGGCCATTTGCAGTTCGGCCTGTGGAAAAAACAGCAGAGCAGGGAAACTGGAGCTTTAATTAGAGCATTAAAGTTGGGGAGAACAGGTTGGAGGCAGAGCAGAAGCTCTAACAGAAAGAGGACAGACGTGGAGGAGAATGAAGAACCTGGGAAATGATATATCTGAAATAAAAAAACAGATTATGGTTTGTGCAAATAATAAAAGTGGGCTCCCACAAAATGATTTTGTGGCTGAGAGTTGCTAATTGGTGTTCAGGAAATATTAAACTGTGAGCATAAAGTACTTCTCTTTGCCCACGCCATACTTACTGTGCACCAGATAGTTTTTGTTAATAGCAGCCTGGTTAGTTTATCTCAGGCTCCATGTTTAGTGCTGCTGTAGGCCTACTTGTTGGTATGTTTTATTGAAACGCTGTTTATTCTCTGGGTCCCTTTAAAAACAGGCTGTATTTTGAAAGTATTTGAGTGAGATTTGTCAGTATTTCTGATGAAATAAAAAATGTCTGGTATTGTTGTTAACAGCTTAAATGAATTCCAGTAAGTGGTTATCTGGTCAAGCTGTTCCTGTTGTGTGTTGCTGTCACCAATAAGCCACCCAGAGCAGCCTGTAGCAGCCCATCAGTTTAGGTCAGCCTTCACTCCGAGCTACTAGCCACCGTTCCTACAAACTCGGACTGGTTGTCATGGTTGCGGGTTGACCTTCTGGAGGACAGGGGCATTGGGAGCCAAACCAGCTTGTTCAGAAGAGGCCTGAATAAGGAGGTTTTTGGTACATGTTGTCAACCTACTCTGAGAGGAAGTTTCTTCTAAAAATTTAAAAAATAGCCCCTGGGGGCCTAAATGTTGTGAGCTTTAAGGCAGATGATAATGCCAATAATTTGGACATCAGTCTAACCAATACCCTTTATGTGCCCATTTTTTTATGATTAGCCTTGATTTACATGATGAAAATTACACAAAGATACAAATGTTTCAATTTAAAGAAAAAATAAACATCAAAAACAAAACATTAACATTAGGTAACAAATTGAGGAGCGAAAACACGGATGAAAACATG
>NW_015151595.1:223498-226511 GCF_000732505.1 Cyprinodon variegatus
ATAAGATGAGATAGTCAACATATAGTGAAATCTTTGGAGAAAAATGGCTCAGGATCGCACTGCTCACTGATCTTCCAACATTCCCACAGTTCCAGGAAAACATTATAATGGCTCCCTGCTGACACTGCCTATTCTATGGAACTTTCATTTTATTGAAATATAGGCTACGAAGTAGTCTATGTTACGGGTTATTCTTTCTAACTAGCTCCTTTAGAGATATTATAAAGTAAACCAATGCAATTTTTTATATAAAAAGGAAAAAAATTAAAACAACTAGCCCTCTTCCATCCATCCATCTTCCTCCGCTTATCCAGGGTCGGGTCGCGGGGGCAGCAGCCTAGGAAGGGAGGCCCACACTTCCCTCTCCCCAGCCACTTCTTCTAGCCCCTCAGGAGGAACCCCAAGGCGTTCCCAGCCGAAAAACATAGTCTCTCCAGCGTATCCTGGGTCTTCCTCAGGGCCCCCTCCCGGTGGGACTGCCCGGAACACCTCACCAGGGACGCGTCCAGGAGGCATCCTAACCAGATGCCCGAGCCACCTCAACTGGCTCCTCTCGACGTGGAGGAGCAGCGGCTCTAATCCGAGTCCCTCCCGGATGACCGAGCCCTCTTCTTGTGTTAAAAACCTAAACATGTTCGGTGGGTCGAAACTACACCCAAACCTTGCTGTGATCAATCAACACACGATGGAGGTGAAAGCTTAAAACTGAATAATGTTTTTAGAAGTACAAGGCAGTTTACATATAGGAACATAGTAATTCAGCTGTTATGGTTTAGAAGATGTGTGAGCGTATTGCTGCATACAGTATCAGGCTCCTCTCCTGTGAAACCAACTACCAGTTTTAGTCTTTTAGGCACACTCTGTCTACTTTTAAGGCTGGATTTAAAATATAATTTTTTTTTATTAAGCTTACGGTAAGAACGGCTTGCATTATCTCTGGCTATCTCTATACTCATGCTGCTATAGTCTTATGCTGCTGGAGGACATAGGGACCTCTTGTTATCATTCTGTTTTGTTCTTTATTTTGTAATTCTCAGCTTTGTTAGTTCAGTTTAGCCGTCCTAAACTGCCAGATTGAGAAACATCCCAACCTGGCAACAATGAACATAAGACGGGAAACGTTTCATCATTTAGATGCTAAACCCCATCATGCACCGCAACAGAGTCCTGCAAAATATTCAAACATAAATTAAACCAAATATGAGAGGAACATCGTAGTTTGGTTTAAAGAAAGCATTTTAGTTTTATTGTAATTTAGTTTGTTTCAAGCATTTTACGGTTTAAAGAAATAGAAAATGACACCGTATGCCAACCGTCTCCAGGATGTTCATGAGAAGGAAGGTCTATATATACTGCACGCATCAGTTAGGGAGTTAACATTCGATTACTGCTTCAGCTCCTTCAGGTATTTACTGTCACAGGTTGGAGCTTCAGCAGGAGAGGAAGAGTTGGAGCCGCTAAGATTTAAGGAGGACCGGCCCTCGCACGCTGAGATTAGGACCGGCCCACCGGGGAAAGGCCCGGTATTACAGATTACCAGTCCCAGCCTGATCCGGCTGCACACTCTGACTGAGTCGTCTCTGTAGGTGCCCAGAAATAACATGTGCTGAACTGAACTGAACTGAATTAAGCTTAAATACACACCATAAGTGATTTAATAGATTTTAGAGCCAAAAAGGCACAATACTCTTTCAGTTTCATTTATTAGCCTGTTAACTGAGCCAACTCAGCTGTCCTAAATCACTTCTTTTCAGCCTGTTCATAATTAGCAATGATGAAGCTAATGATGAAGATAATCATTAATGCTTAGATTCACCCTAAGGTCAAATAGTACAATAGAAATACACTAATCCGGAATTTTCAAGGAGGAAACTTATTAGACTGATTTTGTTTGTTTATTAAATAGTCTTAGTGATAAAGGATACTATTGTCCAGCTAATTTTGTATTATCCAGTCCACAGACATGACTGCAAAATAATCCACCATATTCTCAAGCAACATCCTACTTATGATTATCTTCATGTTTTCTTCTACCAATCAAACATTTCACATTTTTCATCAGCAGATTCTGTATAACAGCCTAGTAGAGACACTGACCAGGGCACAGAGGAGGTCCACAGCTTCCAGGATAAGTTCCTGGTGTCCTATCCTGGTGACTCCGAGCTCTTCCAGCTCCTGGTGGGTGATGTGCAACAGCTGCTCTCCTCCTATCTGCTCCCGCTCAAAGCTCTTCACATACTGCTGGAGGCAGTCGTCCAGACCTGAGGATGGAACACATAGATGCACATTAGGAGATTCTGCTCTGTGTCTGCATGTCTGCCTTTACTGTGTATAAAGTGTTGGCAGGAAACCTTTGTTCTGATGAGGGGTTCAGGGGGCTGCCTGCTAAGGGACTAAAAGGGACAAATAAAAAGACTTCAGCAGTAACAATCATATTGTAGACTGAATGGTCCAACAAAGGGCACTGAAGTATGGGAAGAGTTTTCTACACCAGACAACATTTAATTAATTGCATCCAGAGATAAACCGCAGCCTGAAAGCAGATGTCTTTTCCATGTTTTACTGACATCCATTTAAAAATCACCAAGACTAGAAAAGCATCTTCTCTCTGATTATAAGCAAATATATTAAAGTAAAATTCATCATTTTACTGAAGGGAAGCTGGTTACAAATGAAATGATGGAATAGATTTATATTTTCTCACCATTAGACAAAACATTTTCAAACATGCAGCTATTAAGGAAATTAAATTGGAAATCAAAAGACTGATTTCCTCCTTCTCACATATAAAGCCTTAAATGGCCAAGCTCCATCTGATATCAGAGATCTGATTGTTCCTGATGTTCCTAACAGAGCACTTCGCTCTCAATCTGCAGGTTTACTAGTGGTTCCTAGAATTTCTAAAAGTAGAATGGGAGGCAGATCTTTTAGTTCTCAGGCTCATGTCCTGCAGATCCAACTACCAGTTTTAGTCCGTGAGGCAGACACCCTGTCTACTTTTAAGGCTAGGCTT
>NW_015151595.1:227248-238004 GCF_000732505.1 Cyprinodon variegatus
GAACTGGAAAGTGACCTGAGATGACATGATGTGAATTGGAGCTATAGAAATAAACTGAAACTGATTAATTTTTTTCTTTTAATGCATCAAGGTTGGTCATTATGACTGGAGATCAACTGGGAAATTTTTTTTTAAATCTTCCTACTGAGTTTGTATTGGAATTAGATTTGTAAACAGTTTCTCATTCAAAGTGAGCAGCGCATCTTTACAGCTCCTCCAGAGTTACCAAGACCCTGGTGACAACCAGGTGTGCTTGGTCTTCATGAGGCTCTTTGTTCACTGAGCCCTGTTAGTGGGATTCAGTATTTCACTGGATGTCGGTTTTTACAAAGCTAGTGGCTTCTTAGGGCAGTTGGTTGCACTAGATTTAATTTAGGGGCATTGAATGCATAAAGAATATAGTGAAGCTTGTAATACTGAAAACTTCTAGGAAATATAATTGGTACCATATCTTTATCACTTATCACTAGTTTTGCAGATATTACCTCAGGAAAAGGGGTAAAAACTAAAATGTTGCCCTTCTGAATTCAAATGAACATAAAAGTAGAGAAGCTTTATGTGTAATCCATGTGTTACACATCCTTCCTCTGCAGGCAGCCATTTGGGTAGGTGGGTGGGTGGGGGACACTATAGATCAGTTAGAGCTTCTGGCTCTGAACCCAACAAAGTCAGCAGAAAGCTCATCTCCCCACAGACCTAATGAACAAGCCCTCTCCGAAAGGAGCAAACGCAGAACAAAACCACACAAACGGAGACAAATCCATGCACACACTCATGCATAGCGGCACACTTAGACACAAGTAGCTCATCCCTCCATAAACACACATCGAACAGAAGCAGCCCATCCCAAAACGATTACAACTGCGGTTGTTACTGTTGTTCTAGCCCGGTGGAGCTAGGAGGAAAACACTGATGCCCAAGGGAAGCAAAGCTGACAGAGAGCCGAAAGTGATCCGCCACCTTAATACACCCCCCACATGCACTCTTGGTGCAATTAAAAAAAATATCAAGAGCTCAAGGCAGCTGACTGGGGGACATGAGAGACCAAATATAAGCCTTCTGTTGATTCAGGGGACATTCAGAGGCAAACTTGTTAGCTTACATACAGCAAACAGCCAGTTTAAAGGCAACACATTTGAAAAGGCTGTGAACTGTAGCAACACAAGTGAAATGAATTTAATGGAATTCATTCCCCTTAGAGGAAAGCCTGTTGTCCCTATTGTTAGCATGTGCAGCAGAAATAACAACAAGGTTTACACATAACTCTGAACAAGTACTGCTGCAAACTCAAGTGGGTTAACTTCTATGTAAATCCCTTTATTGATCTCACACTATAGAAATTCCCTCTCTGCATGTAGCCCACCTCCTCGGGGAGCAGTGGGCTGCCATTGTGCAGTGCCCGGGGAGCAGTGTGGGGTTTAGGGTCTTGCTCAGGGACCCAGAGTGGAGGCTGGGGGGATTGAACTTGGTACCTGCAACCTTCTCGGAGCCCCAGTGCTCTGCTCTAGCCACTAGGCCAACACTTCAGCGCTGTATGCAGGGGAACACTTTGAATTGTAGGTAAAAATGCAACCCACCTGTAGAAGAAGATAGAGGGCCTTAGACATGCATGGCTTTGTGTTTTCGGTCTGTGCTCTCTACCAGATTCTCTTACGGTAAGTTAGAAAGAGGAAGGGGAGAAAAAAATCCTTTCAGGCTTGAGAAAACCTTCAAATCTTCAAGAAGGTTCTGGGTTCGATTCCCGACCCGGCATCTTTCTGCATGTTCTCCCTGACTATGTCTTGTCTATTTGCCAGAAGTTGTTTTGTCCAATTCCATATTTGAACTGTGTTTGTTCAGCATTCAAACTGCTTGCTGTAGAATTAAGGCCTTTTCTACCAATGGAAACCTTGAAAACAATGAAATGGTCTGGATATCAGTGGAAAAACTTTCCAGGTCTCATGGTTTTTGGTCACAGATCAACACTGATATTGCTTTGCAAGCTTTTCTAAAATCCTAGCTGGAATCAGAGTCCGACAGAAACGTATGTGTGCAACCGCTGTTATATCTGTAGGTTCCAATAACCACATTTTTCTCCTCAGCACAATTTGATCGTCCAAAGAGTGGCTGGGCTCTCCCTTAGAGAGAGGGTGAGGAGCTCGGTCAGTCAGGAGAAGCTCGGAGTAAAGCTGCTTCTCCAGCAGCTGAGGAGGATCAGACTTTTTTATCGGGTGCTCCCTGGACGCCTCCCTCTGAGGGGGAGGTGGGGGAGGTGTCTGCAAAGGGGAAGTCTGGGAGTCTCTGCTGCCCCCGCAACTCTGTCCCGGATAAAGCAGAAGATGAGATTAACTTTTTATAGTTGCATTATCTATAAACAATAAAGCAGTATAATGTTAGAATATTCTGTATTCAAAGTCTGCTCACTAGTAAACTAAGATGTTCCTGTAAAAACACGCTCAACCTTATGTTACTTCTCTGCAAAAACATCCATTTCTACACTTTTGTTTTTATTTGTGTAGGTCCTGGCACTGGAGCTGATTCTGCTTAACTCTGCTTCAGTCTCCACCCTCCTTGCTGTTAACCTCTACCTGTTTCACCTGTCGCCACCTGCATATAAGCTCCATCCTGATCTGTCTCCAGTGCCAGATCGTTTCAAGCTGGTAAGAAACTTCCAGCCTTTAACATGGTGAACCTGCCTGCCTGCCTGCCTACCAACCTGTCTTTGTCCCCCGATTCTGATCCCTCTCTGGATTTTTCTGCCTGTCTGAGTCCTGAAACTGGATTCCAGATTGACCACCTGTGCTTCTGAACCCTTTTCTGAGTACCTGAGCCTGCCTGCCCCCTTTACTCTCTGTGGTTATAAGGCAAGGCAAGGCAAGGCAAGTTTATTTGTATAGCACATTTCATGTACAGAACAATTCAAAGTGCTTTACATAAAACATTATAAGCAAAAGGGAAAGAAAACAATTAAAAACAATTAAAAGCGTGATTCAAAATTAAAAACATTTAAAATTAAAAAGAGAGAATACAGAGACGGGCGAATTTTAACTTTTGAATAGAATCTACGTAAATGCAGCTGAGAACAGGTGGGTCTTCAGCCTGGATTTAAATAAACTAAGTGTTTCAGCTAATCTAAGATTTTCTGGGAGTTTGTTCCAGACATGTGGAGCATAGAAGCTGAACGCAGCCTCTCCATGTCTGGTTCTGACTCTGCGAACTGATAAAAGGCCGGATCCGGATGACCTGAGGGCTCTAGTAGGTTCATACTGGGTCAAGAGGTCACTGATGTATTTTGGGCCTAAACCATGCAGAGCTTTATAGACCAGCAACAGAACTTTAAAGTCTATTCTCTGATGGACCGGCAGCCAGTGTAAAGACCTGAGAACTGGACTAATGCGGTCCACTTTTCTGGTCTTTGTGAGAACTCGAGCAGCAGAGTTCTGAATGAGCTGCAGCTGTTTAACTGATTTTTTAGGTAGACCAGTAAAGATGCTGTTACAGTAGTCAAGCCGACTGAAGATGAATGCATGGACTAGTTTTTCCAGATTTTCCTGAGACATCAGATCTTTTATCCTTGAGATGTTCTTCAGGTGATAGTAGGCTGATTTAGTGATCGCTTTGATGTGTTTTTCAAAGTTTAAGTCTGAGTCCATCACTTCACCCAGATTTCTGGCCTGATTGGTGGTTTTTAGGTGTATGGACTGAAGTTCTGTAACAACCTGCTGTCGTTTCTCTTTAGCTCCACAAACAATCACCTCAGTTTTGTTTTTGTTCAGCTGAAGAAAGTTGAGGCACATCCAGTCATTAATCTCATCAATACATTTACCAAGAGCCTGTACAGGGCCCCGGTCTCCTGGTGATACTGTAATATATAGCTGTGTGTCATCTGTGTAGCTATGGTAACTAATATTGTTGTTCTTTATAACCTGAGCCAGTGGGAGCATATAGATGTTAAACAGAAGAGGCCCCAGGATAGAGCCCTGGGGAACTCCACAGGTCAACTTTGTCTGCTCAGATGTAAAATTGCCTACTGACACAAAGTACTTCCTGTTCTCCAAGTATGATTTGAACCAGTTTAGTACAGAACTAGAGAGGCCCACCCACTTCTCCAGTCGTTGGAGTAATATAATGTGGTCTAATAAGGAAATTAGACCTGGAACTGGAATCGGACACATTTACTGGATTACCCCTCCTGTACCTCTGCTGCTTTATTGGACCCCGTTACCGAACCTGGACTGCCTCTGGACTAAAGCCGCTGGAAAGCCAGCACACGTTGTCGACCGGTCAACGGTCTGCCCACACAAACAAGCCGACATCTTAGTCCCTGAAGCCTCCTGCCTGTGTCAGTCTTACTCTCAGCGCTCTGGCTCCTCTCATTACCAGGTTAGTCCTTCATCAACTCCTCAGTTCTAACCTGCCTCTGCAGCCTCTGACCTGTCCCTCTGCCTCTAGGACGTTCCGGCCCGTTATCGACAGCTGCACACCAGGGAGCCAGAGCTGTTTAAACCCGTTTTTTCCAATAAGTACTTTAGGCGTCACTGACCTGTCGTGGTTGAATATTGGGTCCGAATCCATTACATTATAGTTATAACATGATCAGAATCTGTGGCTCAGCATTATGGCAAATTGAATAAAGAATAGATTATCTTCTATTCAGATAGTTGACCTTTAATCACATCAGTAATTGTCAGGAAAAGCAACAGAAAAAGGCCTATAAACAGAATTTAGGGCTGTAGTAGAAATGAGGGAGAAATGTTAGATTTTGAAACTGCATGTTTCTAAAATGACGCTGAAGAATGGTGCAGCATACTTACAGTTATATTTAGAAACTCTTTTGCTAATGTTTATTCTAGTTTCAGTCATTCTAGTTTGGTCCAGTAGGTCCATCAGTGTTTAAAGGTGTGAATGCAATATTATACACCTTGCAGATTCATTTTAAACACCAGCATGACTATGGTTGCATGGATCAGGGACACGGTGAGAAAATTCAGCCTGCTGAGAGATAAGTTGTAAAGATGACATGGCTGCATATTTCACATTTATACAGTATTTTTTAGAGAGAAAACCTTTTTATACCATTTATTTTCTCTCTTGCTGAAATAAGAGGTAGCATAAAAAAACTGCCAATCCTTTGATATTTCACTGAGAGAGAATGAAGCAGTTAAACTAAATGCCTGCAGGTTTCTGTTTGCCTTTTGGTTTCAAATGAAACTCAGTTAGCCTTAGTAGGATGCACCCAACAACAAAAATGGTTTATGACATTACTTTTGGAAGCATGTGCACTCAGCTTTTAGCACCTACAACTTTTGCAGCGTGATGTTATTTATTTAAAGAGGCGATGGATAAAAAAACGAAGGAAATGTAACTGTCACATCTGCTTTTTGGTAAAGCTTCCTACTATAGCTGCCTCCTTCCTCTGCAAAGCGAAGAAGGATCACAGGATTAAATCTTGACTGTTGGA
The DNA here is from genome assembly GCF_000732505.1 of Cyprinodon variegatus. NCBI lineage: Eukaryota > Metazoa > Chordata > Actinopteri > Cyprinodontiformes > Cyprinodontidae > Cyprinodon > Cyprinodon variegatus. Next base: position 232,689 of record NW_015151595.1, read on the forward strand.
TCTCTTGCATCAAAGCTCTATATGTCAGAATCATCATCCTGGTAACAGCATGTGAGTAACAGACGTACATCTCTAGAGCTCCTGTGAGACAAAAAGCTGATGTGTTTGATTCACTGAGGCCAGGGAAGAATACGACGTTATGATGACTTTATGATTTGGGATAATTTAGTGACAGAAGAAGAACATATAATAACTGAGACGTTTAAGGTATGCCAATGTCTAAGCTGCACCTGGTTCCACCTTAACAGACATGATGGGAACTTTGTTCTGTTGTAGATTGGATAGTTTTACTGACCTGCTGATTTGCTGGGGGTCATTACGCCTTTAACATTGGATTAACCAAGATAATATTTGAAGGGCAGTGAAAAAAAAATCAAAGTTCTATTTGAAAACATTTTGGGATTGAGGCCGTATGCCTCAGACTTAACGTCTCTTACATTCGCCATATGAAACATGAGTATCTGTCAGAACAGAGGACCCAGCATTCAATGCCAGACAGACAGTGGGATGACTCAAAAAGCGTTTATTTAAAACACAGACTGCAGACCTGCAGCAACAGCAGCTTTGGCCTCTAAGGCAGGAACTTTTGCAGGAGAGAGAAACACAGGTTAGTCACTGTGATAATGAGGATGATTATGAACCTGTGAGTCACTAACCTGGTTAAACAGTTCAGTCCATGCTGGGAGAACAAAGCATGATCCAGCCGACGGGCTGTCAACAACATATGGCGGATGCCATCCAGAGTGATATATGAGCATAAACCAGGCTTAACAGGGGAAGATTATGGAGAAATCAAAATTATTTCATGTTTACCTCTGAGACCAAAGGGCTTCTTCTGTTAAGTTTGTTTTTGACAGATTTACTCCATGAGAAAAACAGAGCTCTAAACTTAATCTTCAGCATTTCTGAATCCCAGTGTTCCAAGCCAACAGAAAGCATCTCTTGTTGACAGCGTCATCAACATTTCATGTAATTTCCTCTCTCTCTCACTCATGTTTTCTGGATGAAACAAATTGGCTCCACAATCAGAAACACGAGGGTTACCAAGCAACCACAGTGTAAGAGCCCTCCAAGAAGAAGCAAAGAAGCAGCATACGACGCCCCTTAAGACCTTGCACTGATGCAGGGCTAAAGATCACGCATGAAGATGCAAACACACACAGACTGCAGCCTGAATAATCCTCCTGCACACTGACTGCAAGCTTGATGAGCATCACTGAATAAAAAGGCACTGATGCTGCTGATTTGAACCTCAACATGGAAAGAACAACTTCCTTCAAACCATAATCCCAGTTTATTAAATCAGGAATTTAAAAAAGCATGAGGCTCCTCCTGACATCATCCAAGAATCATATAATGCATGAAAGCTTCTGCAGGTGTGAAAAAGAGGCGCCGTAATCACTAAAAATATTCCTGCCGTGCAATATTGAACAGATCATGAAAGCAGAGTGGTATGAATATTTACCAGTATGCAAACTCTGAAATGCATGCTGTCATCTTTAAAACTTAGAAAATAGAAGAGATGGAGACCCGGGTGGAGCAGAAAAAGAGGCAGCAGCTTAAAGGCCGAGTTTAACTCTAAGAATAGGAAAGGTCTGCAACGATCTGAAGAAGGAACAGTCTACAAATACTGTGCTGCAATAAATATTATTTCCCAGGCTTTCCTTAAAAATGGCCTGTTTGTGTTTATAGCTTCCTGTTATTTCTGTAGCTTAGCAGTAAAATGTAGGTGACAGCAGGAAATGCTTCTGTTTTTAACATTAGACACGGAAGAAAATCTACAGCACAGTTCTATATACAAAGCATGGACAGTATTAGGAGGATAACTCTAAAAAATAAATAAAATGCATTAAATGAAATTGATTTAGATTGAATTAAAAATTGATTAAATTCATCTGGTGATAAAGCTCTTAAAATGACTCTCAGTACCTGAACTCTGGCAACTAAATGTACCATAAAGGATTATTTCACTCAAGATGTCAATTTGGGTNTAAAATGACTCTCAGTACCTGAACTCTGGCAACTAAATGTACCATAAAGGATTATTTCACTCAAGATGTCAATTTGGGTCAATTCCTTAGGAATGAAGTGTTTAAATTTAAAAAAGGGACATATTGTTTTGTTATTTGAATAATAAACAAATCAAATGAAATTCCAATTAAATATAAAATCCAGGTCATTTTAAATCCAATTAAATAAACCACAGCAAGATGACATTGTTACTGGTGCTGTTAAAGATAAATAAACCAGTTTCACCAGTACAAAGGCAGGAACAAATGCTAAAAGTTTATCTTAGTTTATTTCTCATCAGCCACTTTAAATGTGACGTTTCTTTCTTTCTGTTTTGCATCTTTTAAGTGTTCATCAGTAGGTTTGCAGAGCCTCCTGGAAGCACAGGTGCAGCATGAGCAGCAGAGCAGCAGACATGCAGACATAGGCCTCAGTGTCCGAGCAGCCGGATAGAGCCGCAGCTTTGATCTGATGCCTGCAGCATCTCCCATCCCCTGCTCCCCTCTGTCCCTGTCTCATGCCCACCCCTTCTCCTTTGCATGCTCCCTCATTTCCTTCTCTCCTCTTATTCTCCTCTAATTTTCTTTCATTTCACCCCCCCCTCAGTCCCTCCCGCTATCTCCTCCCTTCCTCTGCGCTTCAGGCCATAGAAGAGAAGCAAAGCAGATGAGCGTCTATATCCATATGCAGATCATTGTTATTTGGCCACTTCGTCTCATAACATGTGCTGTGACTCAAGTGCGATCAAATCAGGTTTCCATGACTACAGATGCCCCATTAAAAGCGGCTGCTCCTGTGTTAGGGTGTCTGGGCATGACTGCGTAGCTACGGCATGTTTCAGTGAACAAACGCGTTCTCATTCATGTGCGCCACTATGCAGCGCTGGCAAATCTGAAATTCCTTTGGTGCATGCAGGGAAAAGTGGGCGAGAGTAGCCTCAGTGGGTGTCTTTCTCCCATAATGAGGTACATTGTTTAATCTTTAATGCAGCTGAAACTACAGCAAGCACACAGTAAGGGGGGGGGGTCTCTGCCACAGACTTCCTTACCATGTCAGCAGGAGATGAAATCGAGGCACATGGAGCCGCATTTAGAGAGGGAATCCTTTGCTGAAGCCAATGAAACAGGATCTGCAGTAAATTCACTNTTTGCCTTTTCTCTACTTTTCCCTCCTTAAAGGGGAACACCGTATTTTTACATTTGACCCTTGATTTTACGTTATTACATCATGTTCTACTCACTTATATGAGTTTTGTGTCATTTGGAGCCGTTCTGAAGATATTCCATTAGGTTATATCCAAGTAACGTTTTCCTATGGGCGACGACTTGAAGGCACAAACTAAACTGTTCATACTTTATTATTTATGGTACGCCAGCATTCATAACATGTAGGCAAATCACTGTCCCCCAGACATCCGCGGTTATATTTTTATATTTATATCTTTTAAAAACAAAGCGTAGTGTGTATGACGACACCCAGCAATTGTCCTAAAGTAAGAGGAGCACTACTTTAATGCTTTCAGTCAAGTTAAAGTAAAAAGTAGCCATCTAAGAGATTAGTTAATCAAGAGTGAAGAAGTATTTTGTCAAAAGTCTACTAAAGTATTGTCTAGAAATGATCCAGTCAGAAATATGTTATATTCAACTTATGCTATTTTAAAGACTAAAATTCATAAAAACATACAAATAAATCATATAATTATAAAATAACAAATTCCTGTTGAATAAACACTTTTGCAAATTGATTTCTAAACTCAAACTTTTGTAACCAATCCAGACAGAGATAACTGTATTCATAAAAGGACAGAACTGGGTTAATTGATTTAGCTTGTAAGGCGGGGAGAATGGCGCTAGGCTTACCGCAGAGTGACGTCACTGCTGGAAGAAGTCAGGAGTGATGTGTTCCTACATTTGGGCAAAAATGGCCGCTCCCAGACTCAGTGATCGTTTTCACGCAAAGAGAAAAGACAATTAGGAGAAATTTATTGATAGATTTACTTTGTCTTTGGTGCTCAGACCTCGGCAGGAAACATAGCGCTTAATTTTGATAGATATGAATGAACAGGAGCAAAGAATAGGGCTGTTTTCCCCACAGGCCTGAAACTGGTGGTGGAGAGGAGATAGATGAAGTTGGTCAGTCTGTAGACTGCTGGTTAGTGAGATGTTGAGCTTTATGGGGAGATCCAGTGGACTGAATGGGCTGATTCTAGAGCCTCACTTAAGGTTCTGGAAGATGGAAGTCCAGTTTGGATAACACAGGTTGAGAGAACCTGTCCATGATGAACAAGCATAAAGTGGAGAGGAAAAACTCCCCGTTGGGAAGAAACCTCCGGCAGAACCAGGCTCAACCTGGTGGTCTTCTGCTGGACCGGTTAAGATGAGACAGGGAACGCAGTAAGAGTCCAGGAGGAATGACTCTAATGAAGCTTTAGCTACGATGGTGGAGGATGGAGGTGGGTTGAAACGGGGTCATCTGCATAAAGTCAGAGTGCATCCGCCACCTGCGCACAGCAGCAGACAGGTGCGTATAGGAGGCCTTTTAAGATGAGCTTTGGAAGCCGATTGGCTTTCGTGGAGGTGAGGTTCAAAGCTGATTGGCTGCAGTTGAACTTCCGCCTAGGCTCCATTTTTATTTTTTTACTGATTAACGCTAAATTCATTAAATCACTGCAAACGTATTAGTTTTAGGTATAGATAATGATCCACTGTTTATTCCTTGCTAACCGGACTTCTCCTTTAAATCATTATATTTTTTTTTCTATGTTGGTTTTATCATTACATTTTTGATTGTAGGTTTCAAATCCTTTGTCATCTTGTTGAATGTCCTCCTATATTCTGCTCAGGAGTCTTGTTACTACTTGAATAGTTTCCACAGGTACTTGTTCTCTTTAGTTGATTTCACTGATTTTTAATTCTGTCTTATTCATCCATCCATCCATCCATTTTCTTACACACTTGTCCTGAGTGGGGTCTCGAGGGGTGCTGGTGCCTATCTCCAGCAGTCAATGGGCGAGAGGCGGGGGACAAACTGGACAGGTCGCCAGTCCATCGCAGGGCAACACAGAGACAGGACAAACAAACATTCATGCACACACTCACACCTAAGGACAATTTATAGAAGCCAATTAACCTGTTTTTGGACTGTACCCAGAGAAAACCCACGCATGCTCAGGGAGAACATGCAAACTTGATGCAGAAAGACCCTGGGCCGGGAATTTTTATAATTATTTACTTGTTTTATTTGTTGGTTTAGTTTATTTTAAAATATATTGATTGATTAGTTTGTCCCTTTATCGATCAAATGTCT
>NW_015151596.1:0-14275 GCF_000732505.1 Cyprinodon variegatus
CCTGAACGGTGATGTCATCATGCAGCAGCACCTCCAGACAGATGTGCTCACCTCCACTTTCTCACACTCTCCAAAAGCATCCGAACAGGCTTCACCCTCCTCCTCCTCCTCCTCCTCCTCACTGAGTCCAAACAGCCAATCACGCCCAGAGGAATCCCCCAATTCCCCGCCCACCTTCAACCCTCCCGCTCAACGGGGGGTAAACCATCCGTCAGCCTCCAGCGATCGCTCGGGTGTGAAATTAAAATCAGACAGAGTGTGTGTCCTGATGGAGACGTACGTGTGTGTGTGTGTGTGTGTGTGAGGGTCAGCCAGAGGCCGCTGGGAGGAAACAGAGACGTCAGCGCCGGACTGTCACAACAAAAACACCAAAACGCTCCAAATCGTCAAACATAACGAGGCAGCTGCTGCCTAAACTGAACGAGGTGACATCACGGCTCGCCACCGATGAGTTAACGGAGCGGTGCGTCATGCCGTGAGCCGATCGAAGGACGGACCGATGGGACGGTTCTGTCATTGGATTAGAACCAAAACCGGCTTTAAAGACTAAACATGTTTTTCTTCTGGACTTTTTTTTTCTGCAACTTTTCTTTTTTTCTAGTTTCAGTGATTTTATTTTCCAACACTAATATTATTAAGGATTATTAAGGATTGGAGCAGAAAAATATTTAAAAAATTGCAAACTGTAAAACCTTAATAATGGCAATAAAAGTTTATTTAATTACAATGTAGGTTTATTCTAATGTTCTGTGTTTGTTTTCTAGATTGGTTAAATAAACTCTTTATGCTAAAATGCTCCGTTTTTCATTATCTGGCGTTTCAGTGCCAGAAATTTTCTTTCCAGTAAATCTGAGTTTTTAATCAGCATCATGTTGAACAATAATAAAGGAGGACACTGTTCCCTAAACCTGATCAGACATAACTTCCACTGATTTCTTGTTCTCAGACATTAAAGCTTCAGACTCACGTCCTGCAGCAGCTTCTCCAGGTTCTCCTGCAGCTCGTAGAAGTATCTGGACGTGATGAGGTCCTCTCTGCTTTTGACCAGGCAGTCCCTGGACAATTCGATCAGCTGATGGTAGATGAAGCTCAGGGCCCCGTCGGCCAGCGGGCGGACCTTATCCGGCGCCGAGGAGGCCAGCAGCTCGGCCAGACGCTCCTCCATCTGAGCCGTGGCCTGGGGGAGGGAGGAAGAAAGGGGGGGTCACATGGGGGGATGATGTGGAAGGTGTTGATCAGGAACTAAGACCGAGTTTGAGTTGGAATGTGGAAAAAGCAGCAGCCGGTTCCGGAACCCACCTTGGGAAACCGCTCCTTGTAAACATGGTTCATCATCATGATCTCGTGGTCGAAGGAGACCGGCGAGCGTCCAGGGCTGAAAGCAAACAGAAGGACATGAGCAGGATGGAGGGCTGCAGTTCTGCACATCTGGTACAAACAACATGCATGTGGCAGTGAACACCATTTTAACACGCAGGTAGCAGCAAACTCTGAATAGTAGGAAGGAAACCCTGAGATACATGAACGCATTCAAATTGATAAAACTGATCAAATAAGAGGAAGCAGATGGGACCTCAGGAGTTCTGTTTCTCTGTCCTTCTGCTGAATAAAATGGATGTTTGCTTTATCAGGTCTGAGGGGCTTTTCTTCTTCAGGGGTTTGATCAGGAAACCTACTTGGACCTCAGTATTTGGATCCACTGGCTGAGACACTGACTGAGGTTTGGAGAACATTGGCACTCAATCCGGACTCCAGAACCGCTGACTGGACTGGTACAGTCTCTGGGTCTCCATGGTGACACTAGCAGGGTTTCTGCCCCCACAAACAGGTCTGAGACTCTGGCCGGTTCTGGACAGGGTTTGTTTTCCTGCTGCATTTTCATTCGGCCGGTTTGGAAACTTTAGTATCCAAGTACCTAAATTAGCTTGGATTTTGTACCAAATTAAAACTAATAAAAAAAGAAAAAACTTTTCAGCAACAAAACATCATCCAGTTGAATCTGATCTGACGGATTAATCCTGAAACCAGTCTGGTCCTTTAAAAGGTGGAGTTTAAGTTGATAGAATAAATATATTCATAAAATACAACAGATGGAAATACGTGTAGGAATCCCAACAGTTAAATGAAGAGAAATAAGGTGCTCCATGGTGAGTCATCTACACAACAACAACACACACACACACACACACACACACACACAAACGCAGATCATGTGACCAGGAGAGCGATGAGGTAATGCTTTAGTCATCCATCAGCAGCTCAGACTCCAATTAGCTGCTTAATGAGAAGATGACAGAAAACGTCAGACAGGCCGTCATCACACCAGCAGGTAGCACACACACACACACACACACACACACACACACACACACACACACACACACACACACACACACACACACACACACACACACACACGGTTCTTTGCTATCCTTATGGGGATTAACATTGCCTTCCATTCATTTCTATGGCCTAACCCAGAATGTCACCAAAGCATAAATAACCCTAAAGTCTATCCAGATCCTTGGTCATAACCCTAACATCCAACCTCAGGGGAGAGCCGGCCCTCATGGGGACCGATCCTCTGTTGGGTTCTGACTGTTTCTCCTTCCTATTGATCCGTTTAATCATCTCTTCTGGTCTGGTTTCTCTGTTAGCTGATGAACTCTCTGAGTGTGATGGCGAAACATGAACCTGGAGCAGCAAAGAGGATGAGCCTATCTGAGGAGACAAAGATGGTGAAGATGGATGAACTTCATCAGAGCTCAGCTCCTCTAAACTCTGCAAGGCAGGACAATCAATCAAAGCCAGAGCGTCTCCGTCTGATGCTTATGGAGGTAAAGCAGAGCGGGAAGTAGGATGGATTCAACGCCTCAGGGCGTCAAGACGCCCCTTTCATTTTCTCCTCATGTCTGTTATTCTGCTTCTGAGTCGTTATTCAAATGAATCTGCAGCCGAGGCTCAGAGAGCATCCGTCAGACAAAGGCTCATTAGGGAAACAGAAACGGCCTGGAGGCCTACGTCTTTGGGTGCAGGCCTGGACCCGGTTCTGGGAGCCGGACCTGAGGTTTCTGAACCAGGGATGGAGGATATGGATTACTAACCATGAAACCTTTAGAGCGGAACGGAGGAAGCTGATTGGTGGAGACAGTGACTGAGGACAAACTGAAGGGGGGGGGGGATAACAGAGGTAAAGAGGCTGAGGTAATGAGATTCTGACTGAGCGTGACAGGAAGCCTGAGAGGAGGAGGAGGATTCTTGGTTCTGGTTCTCTGAACACCAATCAGAACCTTTATAGGAACATCCAGACTGAATGTCTCAGAACCTGTGGAACCGGTCCGGTACCAATCCCACCATGCTCTGTTTTTTTCATCTCGGACAAATGGTCCGGTCCCTCTGGGAGACCCGTCCAATGAGGCAACAGCAGCATGAAGCGGATCAAACCAGAACTAAAGCGGGTGGAAAGCAGCGAAGGGAAATAGAGAGAAGCAGAAAGTGTCTTTGTTCAGCAGAAACATGAAATTAGCCTTAAACTGCTGCTCCTAATCATTAGTTCTGCTCCTCCTCGGTCCAATAATCTCCCCCATAATCATCTGCTCTCTTCCCTTTATTTCCTTCATAATGTCTCTCATCCTTCATCTCCTTTGCTTTTTCTCCTTTTTGCTCTCGTTTCTTTCTCTGTGTTTTATTTCCAGAGGTTGAGGAGCTGCTGCACACACAGCCATCAATCCGCAGGAGCAGCAGGATTTTGATCAGATCAGCTCAGAGCTCCTTATCCACGCCTCCTTTCATCCCAGAGGATGAGAGGAAGTGATATCTGATCTGTGAGCTGAGAACCAGCAGAGAGGAAGAGGAGGAGAGGAAGATCTGAGCTGTTAGAGACGGAGTGATGGACAGGAGGAGGACAGGTGAGAGTCAGGAGATAAAGCTCTGACCTTTCTGCTCTGAACCTGCTTTTATGGGCGCCATCAGTCAGAAAGACGGACGGCAGCCTAAACCTGAACACATAAACCCACAGAGTTTCATCCTCAGGCAGAAGGTTCTGACCGTCTCAGTTCCATCATCAGTCCAGGATGGGACAGAGCATCCAGGTTCTAATTCTGTTTCCCACCAGAGACGACAGAACTGGAAGACTCCTGTCGGGTTGGTCCGATTTAGAATGGAAACGAAGCAGTTAGCCAAACTAACTTCATTAACCAGAATGTGTCTATCTCTTATCAGTAATTATATTACAAACACGAAAAATAGAAACAAAAGAAAAAGCGTAGCGTTGTTTTATCATTTTTTGGCAGGGCGCCGCCCTGTTGATACACTCCAAGGGGTGACATTGAAGGGTTGGTTGATGAAGACAAATAAGGTGATCGTAAGCTCTATGGGGAGTCAGCTACACCAGTAATACAACTGGAGCTATGCATACCCCTAGTGGTCTGTGAGTGCATTGCAAGGGGTAGATGAAAATATTTTATTTCTTTTTAGGTAGTAAAATAAAATTGCACTGCGATCTGCTCTGCATTGTCGTGAAAAATCAAACAAGCTTTTATTAACCAAAAAGCATGTTTTTCTTATATGTTTGAGTTAAACAAAATGAGGTAGAAGAACAGCCTGAATGTAGATCTGGTATCAGCTGTTTTCACACTGAGCTATCAGAGCTCATCAAAGCAGCTCAGGTGCCTTGATGAAAAGTAAAACTAATGAGGTCAATCTGTCTATTTTTGTCCTGTATTTTGTTCCAAATCCATCAAGTTTAAAATCGTAGGGAAGCGGGCGTTCCAACGGTTGCATTTCTGAATTCTCCCGACTGGTGCCCAACTTTACAAGAGTGAATAAAGTGAATGTGATTGGTCGATTATCAAGGGGGTGGGATTTTTGTGGTGGAAGGTTCGAAAGCAAGTTTGGTTGTGGCCGGTTTGTTGGAAGCATCTTGCTAACCAGTTAGCAACTTAGCGCTAGTAGGTTCCCAATGGGAAATTCCATTGGGACCAAGTAGCACTTAATTGGTGACTTAGAACAGACACTGTCAAGGAACGCTATGGACAGAAACATGCAAGAGGAGGAGAGTTTTGTGTCGGAGGTCGTGGATGAGTCTCCTCCTTCATACATTTTTTATTTAGAGGAGGAAAGCAGGGACGAAGATGTGGAAGAGGACGCCAGGGCGGCAGAAGCTTGGTTTGGTGTAGAAGGCTTACAGCCGTACATGTTTGAGCCCTTGCCTCGCAACACTGCCAGTTCTGTTAGCTCTACGCCTGCCGAAGACACAGACGTCCATCCCTGTGAACACCTTACTCAATGGTAAAGGAAATTATTCTTATTTCTTATTTCAACCGTTGCATATATTAGCCACAACATATGAATCAAGATGCCTTGACCGAAAAATTTGATTGACATATGACCGTTGATATATGATTGGCTGAATTTAGGTGTACAAGCTGACATATATATAACTAACTGGCCTGCATAAGATAATGAAAAGAAAACACAGATTTAAGGAAAGGATTTTTTTTTAAATAGAAATTTAGACAATGTAGTCTGATAAAGAGTACATTTATATACATGCTTAAGCCAGGATGATTTGAAATTAAAATAGGACTTCCCTACGACTTTAAGTAATACACTTAAGAAATTTGGTTTGATGGAAGACAAAGCTGCTGTGGAGCCCATCTGCGTATGACTCGAGTTCTCAGAGAACTACAGAACCAACCACCTCACTGCACATGTTCACCATCCACCAGAGGAGGTCCTACCTGAGGCTGCGGGAGCGCGGTCTCATGGCGGGGGAGCGGCGGCCGTCCTCGTCCGTGATGCTCTCCGAGCTGAAGTGTTTGGTGAGGAAGCGCAGCTCGTCCGGCGTGGGCTGGAAGGGCAGCTGGTGGAGCTTCTCCTGAGATGAACAGGAGGACTGTGAGAGGAGGAGCACAGAGGGAGCACAGATTACAACCAGCAGCTACTGCAGGACGGGGAGGACGGGGAGCAGCTGCAGACTGAGCTACGGCCTGGACGGGACACATCTGGTTTCAGGGCTTAGAAACTCGAAAATACAGGATTAAAACTAAACGAGTCAGAAGATCATCGGAGGAATGAAGAATTCTCTAAGTAAGATGGTTAGAGACTTTATTGCTCCCTCTACTGAGAAGAACGTCAACAATCCATCAGAGGAGAACTGAGCAGGACCCTCAACTTTTCCATCGTTTCTATCTACACTTTCTCAAACCTTCACATGCTCAGCAGGTTAGATAGAAGATCAGAGAACTTGACTTTTTAACTCTGAAGAACTATTATGAGAACATCTGATCTTCTCTACTGTCCATGTGGAGGTTTAACAGCAGGATGTCCAGCTTTTAAATGAAGCTGAGGTTTATTCTGGGATCATTGAGATATTCTGGCTGAAGATCAGGAGATTACAGCAGGAAAAGATGGAAACAAAGGGGTTCCTGGAGGGGAGGAGGAATTTTTAAAGCTATGAAAGGTTCAAAGTTCAAAGGAGAAGGGAACCGATCGCAGAAGATGAGTTATGACCAAACAGGTGGAGGAAAACTGAAGTAAACAGAGGAGCAGCTGCTGGAGGGGAGTAGAGGAGCTGAGAGGACCCAGAATCAGGGTTAGAACAAAGAGGCTGACTATGAAGCTCAATCATTGTGTTTATTGAATCGATAATTAGAGGGAAATCTGTTGTGATTGTTAAACTGATAAAAGCTAACAGCGGATCTGTGTTATAGAGCAGAGATGGACAGAGGAGACACTTACTGAGACGGTGGAGCTGGGGGTGTTGGTGCCGTACCCAGAGGAGGGCAGCGAGGCCAGAGACCAGCGTCGGCCATCGGTCCTGGAAACGACATTTACACGGATCAAACAATCAGGGTCAGGATTTACAACCAAACAGAAACTGAAAGAAGACCAAGCAGCAAGGCATCCATCCAAAGAGGAAACACAGAACCAGAACCGAAGCTCGGGTTCTGCAGACACTAAGCCTGAAGTTAGACAGCACCAAGAACTGGACCACAAGCCGGTTCTGAAGGAGTTCCTTCAGAGGAATTCTTGTTGCAGAGAGAACCAGAACCAGGTCCTTCTAGCAGCAGCAGAAAACCCAGAACCCTTTGCTAGAAACATGCAGATGTGTCCAGATGAAGCTGCAGGTCTGAGAGGAGCAGAGATTCTGACCCGGTTCTGTGTGAGGCATCGGATCCAAGGAGCCACAAACACACAGATCTGGAGTTGGATTGTTTTCACCAAAGGATTAAACACTCAATGTCAAACTAAAGCAGGGGGAAAACTGAGACTAAATTTGGAGAGAACGTTTGGAGATTTTCCTCTGCTCCTCTAAACCAGACTTCAGAGACCTTCAGGCTGAAGGACAGGAGACAGGATTCAGAGCACAGGCGGGATGAGACGGGCAGGTCCTGTAGAATCAGAGGTTCTCAAGCTCAGGTCTTTCCAGGTGATTTCCTGAAATCACTGCTGCTGTTAGAGAGCAGAGGTTTGGTTCTTTTGGATTAACCACAATAATTCATGGAGAAGGAGAAAAGGTTCGGCCATGCAGAGACTCAGACAGGGAGGAGGCAGTAGCAGGGTGAAGGGAGGTGGGGGAGTTTACCTGTCAGCTCTGTGTCCGTGGCTGTGAGGAAAACAAGACATGGTTGGTATTTACGCATCATTCATCCTGTCAGACCAACACCGGCTGCACCGGGTTCAGACAGCTGATGCAGAATCAGGATCTAGGATTCTGATCCAGGATCAGCCACTGGCTTCAGTTTGTGACTAAATGAACAGCAGGACATTGGCCGTCTTCCTGTAATATGGAGCTCCACCACTGGGGGTCGCTGTTGTCCCAGAAATGAGCAGAAGGACAGTAGCTAAACCTGCTTTAACCCTCATTCCCTCTGCTGCACCAACACCAGATGCTTCATGCTGTTGCCGTGGAAACATCCGGGGGGACAAATGAGGAAATGAGGCTTATTTACAGTTGATGTTAACTTTTGTAATCTGGTTTTGATGTAAAAACAACAACAAAAAAAAGTATGTCAGCAGTGGGAGCTTTACGAGCAGACGGGAGTTTATTCTTCCAGCCTGAATGACTGACATACAGAGTGAAACCTGGAGAACAGCCCATCCATCTGGGCGCCATTTATCACCATCTCCTTCAGCTGTCACAGAAACATCCTCTAGCAAGCAGATACTTTTCTCTGAACCAAGCAGATACTTTTCTCTGAACCAAGCTAAAACGGGTCTGATCCAAATGTTCTGCCACCAAGGAAAGTGTATGAGCAGCTCACCTCCGTGCAGGAACGAAGGAGAAGTGAGCAGCTGTGTTGGGGGAAAAGTTGCGGGGGCTGTCCAGTGGGCTGGTGCCTGCAAGACAGAGAAAAGGGGCAAAATCTGAATGAGTCAGAATTCCTGCAGCTGCAGTCAAACAAAAAATTCATCCAGGAGGTTTTGCTGCGTCGGTTTAGATGCTGAGATGCTTCTGTCCCTCCTTCCCAGAAATGGTCAAACCTCACAAAACTAAGGAGAATCAAATTCTTGATGGTATAAAACGGACTTCTTACCAAAAACATTTTCCCAACATTTAAACATATATGGAGAGAAATTTGTTCCAATATTACTGGTACGTTTCATAAAAGGACATTTAAAGAAAGAATGATTTTAAAATAACATTTCAATTAAGAGAGTTCCATTTTTTTTTAATCCTTTAGATTTTATATCTTTATTTTTTTTATTTTTTTTTCATCTTAAAAGCTGTGTAAGGAGCATTAGGAACTGCTTCATTTTCAAACCCTGTTTTCCAGATTTTCCCCTCTACACTTCTGGATTGGCTGTGCGCTGACCAATAGAAACGATTCTGCTCTGCCTACAGCATTTCTATTGGTCCAGACACAGACCACCTGGGAGAGCACAGGATGAAATCTATGACAGGATTTAAAAAGAACGCAATAAAAAAAAATAATAATAAATCAATTTGGATTAAAAACAAAATCCACAAAAATATAACAAAAAGAAAATAAAATTTGGGAGAAAAATTAAGATCTCGAGACAAAATCTGAGAAAGTAGACAGTAAAAAAGAACTTTGAAAAATAATAAATATTTGAGAAAATCAAATATGAAAGTGAAAAAACTTAAAAAAAAAAAAAAAAAATCAAATGTATAAATATCGGTTCAACGTTTCCATAAAGATTATAGAGTAAATGTATTTGTTCCATTTTTTTAAACAGACTTTGTTCAAATGTTCTTTGAACCCTGCTTTTTGCTTTCAGTAAATCTCAATAAATTTCTCTCTATAAACATTCAGCCAGAGCTCCAAACATGTGAAAATCCTGAGAAAGGTGAATTGAAAAAGTAAAACTGATGTTTTAGAACTACATGTACCTTCATACATGGAATTATCACACAAAGAGGGAAATATTTCCAGCTATTATTTCTTGGAATTCTGACACTTAGAAAGAAAAACAAAAACTTATTCAGCCTGGGTCAGAAGGGGACTGCTGATTGGAGGAGGAGTAGGAGGAGCTAAAGGGGTCACTGCTCTGACCAAGTGCATTCATAGAAAGTTTGGTGGAAGGAAGACGTCCAGTCCAGTAAAGAACTGCAGCTTTGACAACTTTGACTTCATTGGGAATGGAGGCTGGATCAGAACATCCAGAACCATTAATCACAGTTGGATCCACAAATGGTCTAAAACCATCTGATAAAGAGAACCAGAACTGGACCATGTTAAGTTTTATTTCATTTTGAGATCCCGGCATCTACTTCAAGCTTATCCAGTCAAGGTTGATCAGCTTTAACATGATCATCTAAACTAGAGGAGTCAAAGGCTTGGAATATTTCATGATCATTTATCATTCTTACTTTCTAAAATCAGAAACAAAGGCAAAGTTTTCGAAGACTAAACTAGGACTAGATTTTTTAATAAGTTACCATCACCTCAGATTCACCTGAACTTTTTATATTTAATCATTGACTTAAAGACATCATGCTAAGTGACCTCACAGGTCACCACTATAAACCCATTTAAAGCAATCTAAACCAAATGAACATTAAATGGCAGCATTATCCTTCATCTAACCGACTGAAGTTTCAGTTGTATTTTTACAGGAGGTGTAATTATAGCAAATATTCCTGCTGCTTTACACCTTTCATGTCAGAAACTGAAGCGATAGTGACCTAGTTCTGCAAATCTCACAAAGTATTCCTGCACAGGAGATGCATACTAATGTCATTTCAGCTTTGTGCCTCTCTGACGCTCTGCCTCCAGGGAACGGGAGGCTGAGATAAGAAAATACAGCAATAATTGGGAAGGAGGCGTAACACGAATGAAAGGAGCTTCAAATATCTCTGAATATCAGTTTGTGGTGACAGGAGGAGCCAGGAGCGCCGCCTGTCATTCTTTATAACCTTTATTCCTGTTAAAAAGACGAGAGGCAGCTCTGTTGATCAGAAGGCAGAGCGCCTGCAGAGCTGCCCGTCTCCATCTGACCTTTTCCCACTAAGAGCCAACTGGAAACCAGCAGGAGAGCAGCAGACTGAGCTACGCAGCAGAAGAACAGGGAAGAGCCTTTGATTTATGTTTGGATTTACCAGAAACAATGAAAATCATCCATTTATTACTGCTTCCTATATACGTTTTATCCTCTCATCTAAAATGCTTCTTAGTTCTGAATGCAGTTTGAAGGCAAGGTATCGGATCGGGACGCCGACATTGGCAAAAAAATGTGTATCGGCAAAGCATGTAAAATGCCGATCCAGACTGCCGATCCAGTTTTTAAAAAAAAATCCGGTCCGTATTTTCCAGTTTCGCCTATTGAAACGATCCATTCCACTATTTTGCGCCAGTGTTTCCCTGTTTTGCATTTTTATTAAAACTTACAGTAATACTTGCACCTTTAACTGTTTACGGTTTTACTGTTCACTGTGCAATTTCAGATTGCTATTCATAATTTTGTCCAGTTTGTGTTTATCTCTTAATAAACAGGTAAGTTTGTTGTTACCAAGCATTGTGTTTTATTCAATCTCACCTAATTCAGCTGGCTAGATGTTATCAAGAGTACTAAAACCCTTTTCAACATGAGTCTTACAACTAAGGCTAAATACTTTAACTTAAACTTAAATACATGCTCGGATAGGTTGGTATCGGCCAGTATCGGTATCGGATCGGAAGTCCAAAAACAATATCGGTATCGGATCGCAAGTGCAAAAATCTGGATCGGGACATCTCTACCCTCAGCCCCACTAGTGTTAAAGGTAGCTCCTTAACCATCCTCCTTTGCTTTTGATGGGGTCAAAAGTAAGAATAAGATCCTGAATAGTAAGTAAGCCTGGGCAATTAACTGTATCTAAAATATAATCAAATTTAACAAAAGGCAATTATTTCACACTCAGTTTGGTTCCATTAAATGTAACCAGAGTGACTTTCCCACTCAAGCCCTTTAGGTGGCAGTAATACTCTTAAAGTGGTGTGTTGTCACACAGAAAGGAGTAGAAAATTGTGGCTAGCACACAGATTCTCAGTCATCCAGGTCATAAACATTCAAAAAAAAGAAAATTAAAAACAATACACTGGACTTTCAAGACGTTTCGCTTCCCATCCAAGAACAAGCTTCTTGGATGGGAAGCGAAATATCTTCAAACTTGGAAACAAAATCCAGTGGATTTTTCATTTTCTTTTTTTTCCACACAACAGCAACAGTAAAGTCTTAGCTTTAGCTACCGTGTTTGATTTTTGAAATAAATAAATAATAAATTGTTTAGCCCCAGTGAACATGACAGATGAGTCAGGCAGTGCCTATACGCCCTGTCATGCAGAGCAGTGTGAGAAACCAAATAGCTCCTTAGTGCCAGAAAGGGACGTCAGGAGGTCCCTATGCTAGAGGATCCATGATAGGAAGCATCCTGCTTCAACTTCTTACCACCTTCCTGATCACCTGGTTAATTGAACAGGATTAAGGAAAGAAAGAGAGGGTTTTATTTTCAACATCTGTAGGTCACTGTTGCCCCCGAGGTGACTAATGAGGACATTAAGGTCCCTTGTAGGTCAATTTAGTCACTAAATACTTTTTGGAGGAGCTGACCCTGACCACTAGGACAATGAGTAAAAACAGAATGGCTGAAAATAAATCAAGAAGCTTCAATGGCCTAGTCAAAGTCCGGGTCTAAACCTGATTAAAATGCTCTGGTGTGAGCAGAACCAAAGGCTGAAAACTTCAATGAACTGCAAGAACCAGATGAGGATCTGGTGACTGAAACCAGGATGGTTCTGTAGAGCTTCCAGGGCAGCTGAGGATCCTTGTGGTCCAGCACGAGGAGCTTCCTGCGGTGGTCAAGGTTTCTGTGAGGATCTCATCAGAACTGGACGGGTCAGAGAGGAAAGCAGAACCAATGTTCTGGTTATGATTTCTGGTAAAAGTGCTGCTGAAATAAACGGCAGCCTCCTCATTTAGTGATATAACATTTAATCAGCAGTGTTTGCTTCCCTGGTGGGGTCAAGGACACGGCGGTTTACCCGACTGCAGGACGAATGGCAGCGTTACCACGGCAACACAGCACCTTAGAGGGTGGAGAGAGGTTATTACTGCTCTGAAAGCACGCAGTGAAACAGCAGCAGCCTCTACTGATCATCTCTGATCATGTTCAATCAAGAACATATGAAAGAAGCTTAAAATAGAAGATCTATTCTCTGCCTCCAGTCCGAACTTTTATGAAGCAAAATGACGCCCGACTCCTTCATCTCCTCAGAACTAGTCTCCCTCCCTGCTGGCTTTAACAAACTGTAAAGATGAAGAGTGAAACGGTGTAAAGACCAGGCTGGTACAAACACATTCAGTGTTTTTATCCAGTATTAATCTAAAGGACGGGTGATTTTACCCTCCAGTAGGTGGCGCTGCAGTCAGCGCTCCTTCTGTTTCAGCTGTTGCAGTGTTCTGTCCTTTTTCCTCTAAAACAGACAAACCCTCAATTTATCCTTCCTCATTTCATTTCTCAGACAGTTTATGTCTCCAGGTATGACTCTGACGTTTCAGGACCTGGGAGCCATTGGTTACCATGGTGATTTAGGCCTGTTTCATAACATGAGGGTCAGAACCCTTTTGTGGCTTCGAGAACCTCCAAGTCCAGTCTGGAAGGAGAACCTCAGAGCTGTCATGTTGCAGGACAGAACCAGAGTTTGGGTTTTTGGTCCGGTCCACCTTCATTTCTCCACTGAACTCAGTGGTTCCAAACAGCAAAGTTCAGTCACAGCTGGAGGCAGATTCTTAAAATACTTCGTTTAATCAGTTCTAAAATTATTTAAAATTCAAAGATGCTTATCTGTATATTAATCGATATAAATGGACCTGTTACAATCTGCCCAAACCATCAGGCTGCTTTGCCTGCAGTGCAGCTCTACCAGAGGCTCCGCTCCTCCAATCTCTGCAGCTTCAGCAGAGCATAATATTACTGGATGCTATAAAATCTGCAAACATGTCGCGTAAATCCAGAAAAAAAGCAAACCACAACGTTGTATTTGTTCTAGTACGCCATTGTTGGGTCTGTATGAACAGAACCATAGGGCAGTACTGAATATTCTGAGCATGAATACATACACTCTAATACCTGTGTATATATATATATAGATATAGATATAGATATACATTTTTAGATCTGCATCTCTTTTATATCGAAAGATGTCCTTTTCTAAAGCTTGCTGTATTTTTTCCCTTTCCCTGCTGCTTGTCTTCGTTCTATGTCAAACTTTCCTCTGTGTTGTTTTCTTTCATCTCTCCATCATCCTCCTGCCACCATCCATCATCATCATCAGCTGTGTGCACGATGGAGGAGGCTGGATTTGGAAGGTTTTCTGCACTTGTCTTTCATGCTGTCAGCAGCATTCAACAAAAACTCAGGAAACACATTTTCACATGCTGACACACAGACACACACACCCAAATACAACACTGAGTGTTTGTTGTTGAGCTGCGGCTGACAGCGCCTATGGCAGCATCTTCTCAGCTGAAATCTATTTTTTGGAAACATAATTCTACTTCCTAAAACTGCGGCTGTCACCTGAGGAAAAGCAGAATAAAGCTGCTGTGGAAAATTCACCATTGCCCCATGCTAATTTACCATCCCCCATGCTAATACACTAACGCCGCACGCTAATACACCATAGCCCCATGCTTATTTACCTTTGCCGCCTGCCAATTCACCTTCAGTGCATGCTGATACACTTTCGCCATTTGCTATTACATCATGGCCACAAGCTAATTCCCCTTCGCCATATGCTAATACATCATTGCCGCATGCTAAACTCAC
>NW_015151596.1:15212-15639 GCF_000732505.1 Cyprinodon variegatus
TCACCAGTGGCTCGAACAGCAGAAAATTAGTGATCAGAAGTTTACATCAACAGATCCAAGAGGAAATGGGTTCAATATTCTTATTCATCACAATAACACCGAAGCTCCCCCTGCTGGTAGAACACACACCTGTGAGGCCAGGTGATTCTACAACAGCTCCCCCTGTGGTCAGTGTGTGCCTGGAGGCAGCAGTTACCTGTGTGTCCGTGCAGAGGTGAGTGCGGTCGAGGAAGAGTCGGGGAGGTGCTGGACGTCACAATCAAACTCTTTCTGTTGCTCGCTCGACAGCTGAGAATGCAGACAGATGGAGGTTAGTTACTCTGCCCAAAAATTTCAGCTTAGAGAAATACTGATTTGGAAAGGTTGCAACGAGCCACACAGGAAATACAATCCAAATTTCCCCAGTAGGTTCTGAGAGAAACGCTGA
>NW_015151596.1:18489-28157 GCF_000732505.1 Cyprinodon variegatus
AAAAAATACAAAAGAATAAAAAAGTAAGAAAAAGGAAATACTGCAACCAGAAGTTATTCTGTTCGCGAACGCGCAAATGAGCTGATGGTACGGATCGTGCTTCCGGTACGGATCGGGTAATGACAAGGAGACTGAGTCACCTCACACATTAACAGACTGTTACTATGGAAGCTCAGGATGGACAAACCTTCCACAGGATAATAAATACTGAGATTTATTCTGCAATTATTCTGAAAAAGCAGTTTATTTAATGATTTAACTGAACTTATTATTTCTGTCTATAATGATCTTATTATAAGCACCAGAAATGTTTTAAATATAAATGTTTAATATAAAGTAAAAAAAAAAATATATATATATATATATATATATATATATATAAAGCAAATTCTTGATGATTAGATAAGAGTTTTAAGTAAAGAGAATAACAAATATTGGTAAAATTTTTTTAATAAATATAAAAATATATCTAGTTTTCAATACAGAAAGTAACTTTTCCATTAAAAAATACAAAATAAAGAATAAATTAATGAACAGAATAATACAAATAAATAATTAACTAGCAAATAAAATGTAAAAAACAAATAAACAGACCTTACATCAGCCTGTGTTCATTAGAATCACAGTAAACAGATCCATGATAGCCTGCCTACTTTATCCAACCACAGATCAGCTAGTGTTTGGGCTGAGACCGGTCAGATCCAGTACCCGAACCAGAACATCCACGGACTCACTTTCTCATACACTCGCTCTGACCAAAGCAGTTTCAGAGAATCTGACCCGGCCGCCTGACCCGGTTCACTTCAACACTTCTAAATGCTGCAGACACCTTCTGACCCGGTTTGCTGCGGGAACAGATCCAGTGGGTTCTGGCATCAACTGGGCTAAAGCTCCAACATGATCAGAGGGTCCGTTTATCCTCCAAGCAGCCATAACACTGGGAGTTATGGTCGGATCGGGTCGAACACACGAGCTCAGACTCCATCAAGCCCAGCTGGTTCTAAGGTCAGAATGAAACACGATGGGAAACTGGACCGGGTCAACGGCAGCTTGGAAAAAAGCAAAAGAACCACAGAACAAAGAGACCCACAGGGACCGGTTCCTTTAAAGGGACCGTCACTCAGCTGTAAACGGACCTCAGATGGACTGAAGGTTCTGAAGAGGAGTCCTGGAGCAGCAGAACAGAACTGGGCCCAATTCCAGTGACTGGTTTTGGATTAAAGAGGTAGAAAGAAAATATTCAAGGGCAGAAACGACTCCTCAGAACCAGCTGGTCTGAACCAACTCCTTAGTAGGGCTGGGTAAAAAAATAGATTTAATCGATTTTGGATCAATTCCTTTACATTTTTGCAAAATCGATGTGTAGGGAATGAGATCGATTAGTTTTATAGTGACGATCGTGACGTTCACATTCAAATGAGCAGGCGTGTGCAAATGCCGACCCAAGTAACACACCGCTCAGCAAGCTGTCCCAACTGAAGTCTGATGTCTGGAACCAATTTGGATTTAAAACAGCTGAAGATAATGTGCTGGATATGTGACGTTAAGGTGACTTCCTACTACATTGATAATGAGTGGCGCTTCGCATCTCGTGCTACAGACCACAAAGATAACTTCAAGCCAGACAGCTGCAAATACAGCCTATAGGTTGACTGAAGACATTAACAAATGGGAGCTGAACAGCAAACACCCTGTAGTTGTTACAAAGCTGCAAATATGGTTTGTTCAGTGGAGATGATGCATCTCATGCATGTCTGCTGTGTCCCTGCTGTGTCATGTCTGCTTGCTCATGCAAGGCTTCACTTTTTCGCTTTTCACAAACAAGTTTGTACTTTTGAGACAGTTTTGCATTTTGTGTTTAATATGACAGGAAAAAATAAATACATGAGTATTTTGAAACAGTTGAACCACTTTCATTATTGTAAAAACAGATCGAATCGAAATTAATCGATTTAGAACTGTATGAATCAAAATCGAATCGATTCAGGACTTTGGCGAAAATACCCAGCCCTACTCCTTAGACCCAGATCTTTAGAACCAGTGTGTTTCTGACCCATCCTCCCGCTCAGCAGCCTTTGAACGGTTCTGATCCGCCTCCTGCAGGCGCTTTGGACCCCTGCTGAGAACCGGCTGCTTATTATGCAGCACAGAGTGGAGAGCTTCATCACCATCATCCTTTTCAAACAGCAGGCTGTCGGGATGGACCGCTTCTCTGCAGTGCTGGGCTTCATCTTCGGATCAGAACACATCTCATACTCCACTTATAAATCTGATTTTATTCAGGACCTTAAAAGGACCATTAGCAGGGGTTCTGAAAGACAGATCAGATCCACAAACATCGGTTCTGACGGACCTGCAGAGTCAGTAACAGTGGAACCTGTGGTGGACTGGTTTTATCTTAAATGAGCTGCTTTACTGGGACCTGCAGGCACATGAGGAAAGGTTCTGTTCTGGTGCAGAGGTCCGGTTCAGGACTGAGCTGTGAACTGAATTTAGGTTAAGCTCTAGTAATGGTTAGCTTAGGGTAACTGGTTAAGGTTAGCTGGTTCCCTCTCAGAGATGCTGTGCTTTAGTTTACAGGTTTAATCCTGTGGTTCAGGCTCCAGATCAGAGCTGCAGAGCTGCAACACCTTCATGGATCAAAGGCTGCAGCATCAGGAGATCCAGCTGCTGATTCTCTGCATGAGGATCCAAGGTGATTCCTGCAGACAGAGCAGCGGTGGTGGATCATCTGCTGGCTGCAGACAGATCCTCCATCCTACTGAGATCCTCTCTAAAACCTCCAGGCTCTCCAGCTGAGATCATTGGGAAGATTTGCTTCATCCTGAACATTCAGGTCTGAGGATCTTCACCACAAACCCAAACAGAAACAAAAGGTGATGCAGTCAGACCAGAACATCCTGACAGCTTGTTTCAGCCTTACTGGTCCCCTTAGTGCTAGGGATGCACTGATGACAATATTAAATATATTTTCCTACCATTTCCACTCAATACTAAAGACGACCATGGCGCCGATTTTGGTTCTCTACTTCACTTAAAAGACCCACAATCCTCCTCTGCACCTCAGTCACATGACCAGCCCCTCCCACTCTGGAGGATTACATCATAAACACCAGTTGGTTATGATAAATGATCTGAAGGAGGAACTGAAGCAGCTCTGCTCCAATCAGACGAGTTCAGATCCAGAGATCTTCCTCCAAAGAACCGCTGAAGAACAACATGAACAAACCAGCTTCTAGAACCAACGCCCGGGTCGGCCCATGATGTCGGCTTCGTTTATGGGTTTAGAGATAATCAGAGTCCGGTTCAGACGACCTGCTCCTCCCTCAGCATGCTAACGGCTAACACAGCAGCCCAGCAGGTTCTCTTTATGCTCCCATTTGAGCAGCAGCTGAGTGATCTTTAAAATCTGATTAATTAACTCCGCAGCTATTCTTTTCCAAACTAACAGCATCGTTTCACAGTGATTTGATAGAAGAATACTACAGAATCCGGTCCTTGGTTTGTGCAACATGTGCATCCAAAACCAAAACTGATGAAATGTTTATTACCAAAAAAAAAACAAAAACATCCAGATCAAAACAATGAGGATAGTTTAAATGCTTTTCCTGCTGGTGCTGAATGTTAGCTGCCTTCAATAAACGCTAAACTTGATTAACTGAAGGTTAACAGCAGGCTGGGATCTAGACAGCGTGAAGCCGTCTCCTTTAACAGCCCACTGAGAGCAACCCAGGAACGTCAGGAGCACAGAAGAAGAAATCTGTCACAGAGGGAGCATCTTGGTGCGTCACTGTCCCCGTTATTATAGGGAGGAGGTAGAAAACTGCTGCTTCAGAGGGGAAAGCTGCTCTGATTCTGCCTCCTTCCTGTCAGACCGTCTATTCTGGCTTCATCCAGCTGGAGGAGGAAAGTGCTGAGGGAACCACAGCGCTCAGATATGGATCATTCCTTCAGACAGAGCTGCTAGTCAGGAGGAACATCTCATAAAAACAACCCAGTTACATCTGACTCAACATCACAGCAAGAACACGCTTTCTGTTTCCATCGCCAATCGGTTGACCAGCAGAGACCGGTGAGGAAGAGGAAGGACATGCAGGAACCAGACGGCCGTACCTCTCAGAGCGCCGCAGCATGCTCCTCTCTGGAAGGGAGAAATTGGAGAGCACCGTCCAGGACTCAGACATGCCGAGGCTCCGATGGACCGAGCATCGCCGTGACAACGGACAGGAGCCTGCTTCCTCACCAGCTGCACTGAGTGCATGTAAAACCCTCTGCTGAGCATCCCCCCCCCCTCCTCTCAGTACCGCCTCCTCCCTCCCTGATGCTGCTGTGCTCCTGATCCACTGGGTTATCAAAGCACCGGTTCCCTCAGAACCTTCTAAAATGCAGCAGCTTCCAGACGCTGCTAACAAAACGACGTCAGTCCGTCAGCAGGCAGAGAAACATCAACACACACCTGGTTAAAGAGTCCCAGTCAACCAGCGCCACCTAGCAGCTCACTGCTGTAAAAACCCATAAAATGAGAGATGCACTGATGCAGGGTTGAAAGCCAAAGTCAGTACCAGATATTCGACATCAGTCTCACTGATCCCTGAGATCTGCTGCTGATACTTTTTTTTTCTCCTCTAAAATAATAATGATAAAAAAAAGATCAATTGGTAATAGCGGCACATGTGCAGGAAAGAAAACATTTCATCAGCCCAAAATGTAAGCCGGCTGATCCCATCTTCCTGTAGGAACATCTCAGGTGTCCAAATGAACCAGGCAGGGATACGATATATCTGCATCAGGATCAGTTCCAGTGATGACAACCGGGCCGATATGATCATCTGAAACTTGTTTCTATAAAAAAGCTGTTTTTGTTTTAGAAGGGTCATGTGGCGTCTGTCAGGTCATGTGATTGAGGTGGAAAAAAGTGAAAAATGAAATCTGATAAAACAGCAAAGTTACTTTCAAGACATATTTTAGATGAAGACGTTTTTGAAAGTTCTAATTTTTAGATCGGTCAGACATCGGCTCACATTTACATATCGCCGGTACTAGGTCCTTTGGTCCACATCTGGTCCAGAACCAGATTCTACACTCTGCAGCGGTCCTGTGAGGTTGGTCGGTGAAGCAGCCTTCCCCAGAGGTTCTGGATGCAGATGATGCTTCAAAGCTGATCCAAGCCCATATCATGATACATCTTCCGGCCTTCACATAGCAGGCTGGGTGCTGCTCTTCATCGCTTCACTTCACCTAACAAACATCTGGGAAACGATCCACCTGTCCACATCATGGAGGTCCAATCTATAGACCTGTTTAGAACACGGCTTTGATATAATCAATAAATCCTTAATTTTTTGGGCTCTACTGTGGAGTTTTGGATCGGCGTTCTTAGGCGATAGTGCTCAGGTTCTATTACTCATAAAATAAAAGCCTTTATTTTCCACACAGCAGATCAATGCAGCAAAGCCTAAAACACTATCGCCAGAAATCAACCAGAATTGGAAACCTGACTATCACAGCCTTTTATCACTGAGCCTACTGCAGATTTCAAAATAAAAGCCTCCCTTTTCCTCAGTAACTAAACATTTATTGAGTTGATACTACAGATATGGAGCGATGAAAGAATTATAAATGGGTCCATATCGCTGGAGGTCTGATCCCATCTTTTTGACACAACCATGCCAGACTTTCAAGATAAGACATCCAGTACTCTACAAAATAAAAGACTTGAGCCAAAACAGATCTCAGCAGCACAGCGATTAAATTACGCCCAGATCTCAACCTGTTTTGGACAGTGGACAACTTTGGCCCTTTAACAACAGAATGTTCTTAAATTTCAAAATAAAAACATCAGATTTCAGTAGTAAAGTATAATTGAATAGTTGAAAATAGGCCTAGGATTAATTAATTAATAAAGCAAGTCTAGCTGTGAAACAGCAACCAAGCAAGGCTTTCAAAATAAGACTAAGATAACCAACAATGACTTTTGTTTGCGCATCAACTTACCATAGGTCACCACCAGGTACCACAGCTAAAATCACGTTGGGATGAATGGGATCAGGGGATAAAGGAAGCTTAGATTTCTCAGTTTCTGAGGCTCTAATGTGTCCTCATGCTTTCAAACAGCTAATAAACCTTCGTACAGATTAAAAAACGTTTGCTGGTCTGTCTTATAAAAGCATAACAACAAGCTAAAGGAGAAAACAGTAGATATATCAGCTGAGAATATTTGCTGGTTATAACAAGCAGCCAACATTTCCCTCAACTCTCACTACTTTAATCTTTTCAAGGTTTGATCCTAAAACCTGATGCAGGGCTAGCCTAGCTCAGCCCCAGCAAGCGGCAAGTCCCTCAAAAATAAGAAACTTTCTAATAAATCTGATTTTTTTTATCTGATTTTCCGGCTTTGAATGATGTCTCTATCCTTCTAATTCCTCCTCAAAATTACAAATGAATCTAATTGGAAAATGCAGTTGTGGGTCATTAGCATGGACGTTTCCACGGTAGGAACCATGCAGGTGGAGGTGGGGGGTTCTTACCTCCAGAGGAAGGGATTTCCTCGCAGGTAAACGGGGGCAGAGAGAGGGCCGTCAGAGGGGAAGAAGGATGGAGGGGAGGAGGAAGAGGAGGGCTGATCGACAGAGGGATGAAAGGAGGTAGGAGACAGCAGGTGCTGGAGGAGGAGGCTGCTGTTGCCTTGGCAACGCAGCTGTGCTGGTGACCAGATTCTGGAGAGGAGGGAGGAAAAGAGGATGAAGAGAGGAGGGAGGACAGACACCTGACTCCAAGCTGAGGCTGAACCTGTTCATGTTGCTGAGAGGCGCCCTCTGGTGGCACTGGCCGGGAACAGCAGCTATAAACTCAACCTTAAGGAACATTTTACTGGTTTCTAACTAGAAACTTTATTTTTCTAGGTAATAACTTCTAGATGAGCACTTGTACTCAGGCATAAAGCTGTTTTGGTTCACAGGTGATAAATTATCTGGTCAGGTAATTCTTCAGATTATCAGAGAAAACTGAACTTTCTCTTCTAAAGCGGCAGAATACAAACTCTCATGGTTCTTCACTTCACCTGGGAAAAGTCAGATGATTTTGACAGAGAAGTTGAGATGATCATTCAGTGTCTTCTGGTTCCTGATCTGAACCTTAATCGGGTCTAAAATTAAGACATTTTGAATGAAATGAAGAACATCAGCAGAACTTAATCCAACTCAGACATTCCATCCAGCAGGAACAGATATGGCCGCGGCCTCCTGCTGGGGAAGGAGGGCTCAGTGCCGCCTCTTCTCTCAGGAACAGGTTGGTTCCTCCAGACTTCAAACACTTAAAAACTCTGAAGTCATTTTTCAAGTGCATCAACCAAGAGACTTTGGTTCACATCTGGACCCAGCAGCTTGGAGACATTACCATGACAACAAGCTGAGCCCAGCTTATATCAGCATGCAAATGGAGTCTCAGAACCCCTGGACAACATCAACATGGTGGTTCTGTCCAAACGGACCTTAGAGTCGGAATGCTGCCCACAGTGATGCTGAGATGATATTTATAGACGTAGCAGAAGTTTATGTAACTGTTCCCTTGAGGGACACGCAGGAATCGGACATGAAAGGTCAGTAGAACCCGGTACCAGCACCGGGTCAGATGGGTTCATCTCTGTAGATGGACAGCTGGGGTGAGGACAGGTGAGGTTGACTATGACCTCCAGGTGACCCGGTCTGCCATCAGAGGGTTTATCTTCGCTTCAGATTCTTCTGGTTCCGACCCATTTGTTGTTCTCCAGCCTCCCGCTCCGATAGATCGGATCAGGTCTCCCATCAGGTCATATTAAACAAGCAGCATCTGTGGACCTTCACTGACATTTAGAGGACCTCTCTGAGAGAATGTAGATCAGCCGCATCTAGACCTGCTGAATGTCCCTCTGCTTCGGGAGATCAGAGTCAGCAAAACTCAGAGGATTTTAGGCTCTAAAATCTGGGATTTTAGTCTCTTAGAACCCGTTTATCTTCGGTTCTCGGGTCCTGCAGCTTTCATAGGAATTTCTTTATTTTGAAACAAAAGTTTGAGATGAATGAAGCAAAAACTGGAACCTCCTTAAACCAGACAGAGAGACAAACGGACAGAAGGACAAACAGGGAGACAGAGGATGAGGACAACAGAACACAGACTGGGGTCTATTGTTTCTCACTGCTATGTTTTGCTTTTCCAGACAAATCTAGATCTAAAAATAAACCGGGTTCTGGACGGTTCTGTCTAATCAACCAATAGAAAAACAAAACAAATCCTGCTAATATTCTCAGATTAGGGCTCTTTTCCCGTCTGCTCTGAACTCTTAGGAACAGATTAAACTTTTGGTTTTCACTCACGGATCCGACCCAAATTACCCGATGTAAACAATGGACTGGGTTCTCTTACTGGAGGTGGAGGTGAGGGGCTCCTGAGCGCTCCTTCCTCCTCTTCATCTCGTGTTCTGGGACAAACAGCTCAGCTGTAATCTGTATTAATCCAGCAGTGTGGAGCAGCTCATCTGTCCGCCACTCTGATCGCTACCAGCACCTAAAGCGATGACCTCAGCGTGCGCCGGTTACGTCACTCACACTCGGTTCGGGGCGAGAAAGGGTCCGTCGGGTGGCTGAGTCAAAATCCAGAACGTTCAGCAGATTACACATACACGGTAATCCAGAGGAAGACACAAACCCAGGATGGATCCCAGGACCTTCAGGGGGAGACGGCGGCTGCATGAGGACAGACTGAAGCCGGTCCTGCCCTCAGGCTGTAAACCCGGTACCAGAGCGATTCCCCGGGTGCAGCTGTCCCGTTAATCCCCCTCAGCTCAACTGTGGGACCAGAGGACAGACTGAGTCCTCCAGAGAGACGGAGGGAGGAGGGGACACAGGATGGACAGAAGCCTTCTCTGAGCCAATAGAGAGCAGCTTTTATTAACGGACCCCTGGTCAAACCTGATTGGACGATTCCTCACTAAAACCGCCTCATAGAACAGTTTGACTTTAATCTGATGGAAAAGTTTTAGATAAACTGGTTAATATTTATTATTTATAAACTTCTACATCTAGTTTATGCATTTAGCTCCATTCTACATTTTGAACATTTATAAATGTTGTAATTATCACCATAACCCAAATTCACAAAAAAAATGTTTTCATACGAGATGCTAATAACTACCATAAAAACAATGAAATGTGAAAGAATTTTATAAACACTAAAAAACTACTGAGACCAATAAAATGATCACTTTAAATAGAATAAATAAAAGGCCAACAAATAAAAACAGGAGAAAATATTAGATTAAACAAAGAATTTTGACAAACTTAAATAAATCTAAATTGAAAGTTCTGGATCAACCGATGCCTTTAGCAGAACTTCTCAGGGCTCCAGACTGGACCATCCTGCAGCAACGGTGAATATTAGCTGAGTTTCTCTATGGAGAAACGTTAGGAACAGCATGGGACCCGACCAAGACAAAACCTGACAGAGGAGCCACAGCAGCTGTCCATGTTCTGGTTTCTAGGAAGCCTGAGGACGCCGCTGACCTGGTGGGCTAAATGCAGCTCACTACTAATTCATCAACAATGGATCCAAACACAGACTGCAGCGGCTCTGAGACGGCCCACCAGCAGGACACAGAAAGAAGGAAGGAAGGAAGGAAGGAAGGAAGGAAGGAA
>NW_015151596.1:28693-33140 GCF_000732505.1 Cyprinodon variegatus
AAGAAATAGATCTAGACAGAGGATCCAGTCTGATCACCAGAACCAGCCATAGGTTCTGTTCAGGAGCAGACAGAACCAGCCCTAGCCGGTTCTAACTGAACCCAGTTAGTTCACAGAACCAGCAGCATCCCCCAGAGACAGACACGTCCAACTCAGTGCCTTCTTCAGCTCAGCTTGACGACTAACGCTCCAGAACCCTGATCCGATCTCACCCATCCAAACAGGCAGAACTTTATTGGTGACCAACGAGCTGCTGGCAGCCCCGCTCTGATATAAATAGATCTACAATCATCTTTAAAGGAAGGACCAGCTGTTCCACCGCATTTGTTTTCATCCTGGAACCTCCATCACCTGTTACCAGGCAGCGGCTCCACACAGAACCCATGTTCTGGATAAAACCCGTTTGGCTCGTTGCTCTTTCCAAACATTTCCATGTGGGAATCAGAGGATTGCAGGTACTCACAAACTGCCTCTTCTGGGAAGGCTCAACTCCTTCTGAAACAAAGAAAACACAGAGAAAAAAGTTCTGTTAGCTACCAGCTCCAAAGCTTTAAACCCAAACAGTTGCAGGCCATTCTAAGACATCAGATCACTGTAGGAACATTGAATCTTTGTTTTCATTGGTCAAACTATTGGCATCCATCTGGAGGAGCAGGAAACCTCTGCAATTTCTAATGCTTCATCAGCTGATCAGGATTTATTTATTGTTTAAATGAGGGACATCAATCTTTTAAATTCTCTCCATTAATTCAGATCCTTAGAAATGGACCTGTCCTCCAGAACCAAACCAGTGCAGGTGTTTGACCAGCAGATGTCGCTGTAACACCAGATCAGAGCATCTCATTTTACATCCTCTGCTTTTCACCAAGAACAACATCATAAAGCAGGTGAACATATTCTGTACATTTAGCTTTCATCTGCAGCAAGAAAATAGCTAAAACAATAAGAAAAAACGACTTTCTTTACTGACTCCATTTAAAATCTATTAAATAATCACTGATTAGCTTCAGCAGAATTACAGAAGCTCATTAGACTTTCATTCATTCACAGACAGCCTGAGAGCGGACTGAGCATGAGCAAAATGAAAGCTCTCCAGCAGGCAGTTGAAATGCTGCTGCGTTCAGAGGCTAATGGAGATAATGGAGGCTGGTCACCATGATACCATCAATCTAAACATCGCTCAGTGGATGTTGGAACAAAATGGCATAAGAGCGGTCCAGTTAGGCAGGTTTCTGTCAGACTGAAGACCAGTCGACCAGAACCAGAAAAGAAAATGGATCCAGGCCAGTTTACTAATCATCTTAATCAGGATTTTCAGATTTTCTGTTCCACCTTCAAAACAAAACCAGAATGAAAACGGGTTCTGGATAAGGGATCTCTAAAACATCCAGACAGCTGGTAAATTAAAGAGCTCGACTGAAGAACTAAGAATCAGGAATATAAAGACATGAAAATAGAAAATCCACAAAATTGTGAACAGCAAGGTCTAATAGCGGCACCACGTGATCACAGAAATCATAATGATTAAAATGATAAACCTGGACTTTGAGTTGATGGATCTAAATATGGCTGAACAAAGATCAGATGGGGTTCCTCAAGGCTGTGTTCTTGGGCCTCTAAAGCCCCATTTACACTACCCTTGAAAAACCGATCCAGGCCGAGACCGGTCCGAGCTTGGATCGGTAACCAGGCCAAGCTCAGTTTTGACGACCGTTCACACGTCACACTTATCTCGGTTATCTCGACTCCTTGACTCCTCGCCTCCTAGTGACGATGTGCGGTATTACTGCTAGGATTGAAGGAGGGACTCAAGCAGCTGGTGGCGGTAATGCACCAAACGCTGTTTGTCAACCGCCGTAAAACCCAAGAAGAAGAAGACGAAGGAGGAGGGAATCAAGCAAATCAAAATGGCGGCGCCCGTCACATTCAGAAAGTTATGCTTGATTATTATTGCTGTACTTCCGTGTTTGCAGTCGGTCAGGCGAACTCGGCAACCTTGCGCGGATGTACTTGAGAAAGTCGGCTTTTGGGAAGCCGACTTTCTGGAATGGAGTGTGAATCGGCATGTTCAGCCAGTCGGCGATGACGCGCTCTGCTCATGCGCTCTTGTTATCAGAGAACCGAGCCAGGAAAAAACCGAGCCGAACCCACCTCGGGAACTGGTCTGCAGTTAGCGCGGTCCGGTTATGTCTATCTCGGTTCAGTTCAGGTTGTTTCCGTTCACACACGACAAGTTATCTCAGTTACTGAGCTCGGACCGGTCTCGGCTCAGTTTTTTAAGGGTAGTGTAAACGGGGTATATGACTCATAATCAACAAGTCCTCTTAGCTCAGATTATTGTTGCATATCATACCATGAAATAAAGCTTTATGTTACTGTATCATGTGACCAGAGTACAGAAAATCAGAAAGTAGATGGGTCAGGAAGACCAAACTAAAGAAGGAGATGATACAGGTTACTGACACAAAGAGGTCCGTTGTTACAGCACTAGTGGCTCGTGTTTTTGCACAGTAGGCTGACAGGAAAAGGCAAAGGACCACAGATTCGGATTCGAACCCGGGTTGGGCACGATGAAACTTAGGCTAATTGATGCTTCTGATGCATAGCCTCTGCAACCGTCAAATCTGTCTCTGCGTGCGACCACGCCCACCGCGCAGAGGTTCTGTAACCGAGTCGGATGGTCGCAAACCCGCGCAGACCTCAAGCGGAAGTGCGCAGACAAAAAGCAGCTGTGATTGGTCCTTGGTATGCCTTTCTGGCTGTCTGTGTGGTCGTCCTTCTCGATTCGGTGCCAGGGAGCGCCATTTTTAAAAACTGAGGAACAACTATAATGGAAAAACTACGACGACAGGGTAATTGGTCTTTTTGCAAACTCCATTAACAGAACCTGTTCCTCTTTGATGTCTAGCAACTCTAGATCCATCTCCGCCGGCGCCTCCGACGCTCTCATAAGTTATAGAGCTGAACGAGCTAAACAAGGTTTAAGGCAGATCTTTAAGATCCCGTTTAGTCTGCATGTACTTTTGATGTAGTGACTCTTAATGGACACAAAATAAATGAAAACTTTAAAACCAACTTAAATAAACAGAAATAACCCAAATTGATTCTGATATCAACAGTAAAAAGATTTCATTTCGGATAGAAACACAAACACAGACCGTGTCAAACACAGATTATCCTGGAAGGCAGATTTGTTTCTGTTGGCAAACTATAACAGGCTGAGCTTTGACATGAGCTGTAGAGCACGGCGGAGGCTCCCTTCACTCAACACTGGTTTAGCTTTTCACACACAAATTATCAGAAGTGAGCGCTAACCACGGCGCCATAATCAGAGCAGAGATCCATCCTGGGCTGAATGAAGCTCAGGATCATCTAAGTTCTACCATCCTACCAGAGGCCTGCTTTAGCTAGCTTAGATTAGTGAGTCTCTTGAAGGCTCATCAGGAATAAACAGACCACACCGCCCGCATCATTCTTTATAGAATTGGATTGGTTCTGTATGTCTGGAAGCGCCCGGAGGGAGAGGAGGGCTCTTTGCTTGCTGCTCTTATCCTCCATCAGCCTCCACAGGACTCTGGAGACGTAAAACGATGCTCATCAGATACTCCTCTGACATTTTATTGCATTATGATGCATGTTCTGGTTCTGCAGCTGCTGTCTGGGTCCTGAGGGGGTTTTTCTTTTTTACCCCCCCAAACCATCATCAGGTTCAGGATAAGAACAAACATGTCTGCATCAGCAGCAGCCAGCTTGTTTTAACAGAGAAAACAAGAACAGCAGCAGATGATGTAAAATGATCTTCAGTGACGTGAAGGAAAGAAGCCGCAGCCCGTCCTGCTGCTGCTAATACGCTTTATGGCAGAGGATGAGATGGCTAATGTCGTTATAGAGATGGAGAGGAGGCTGAGTGCTGCTGAGGAGGAGACGGCTCAGAGCTAAAAGCTCAGGCTGAAGGGTCTGATGCTTCATTAGGCTGTAATCTGCAGTAACACTGATCCTAACGGTCCTCATATCGCTACTGAGTCCGTTTCCCTCAGAGATCAGGGTCCAGAACAGGGAACAACGTCAGAAAAACGTAGTCATGTTCTACTGCTGCAAATGAGCAACAACCCTACTCTGATGTCCAGCAGGGTGACAGAGATGCTCGTTCATCATCCATATCTGATGACCCTGCTCAGGGTCACACAGTGGAAGGAGCCGTAAATCCAGAACCTCAAACCCAAAAGCACAGAGCTAATCTCCGTACTAAAGATAAGGTTCTGATTAGGGGTGTAAATAAAAATCGCTTTGTATCGACGCATCGATCCATCAGCCGACGATCCGATGCATCGACACGTCCGCAAGAGTATCCATTCATGTTTTTCTTTGTCCTCCGGTCTATTTTTATCCATTTGCTCCTGGGTGTAATTCTCCCTCCCGTGCTGCGGTGGCGCTAAACCTATTTTGC
>NW_015151596.1:33462-45335 GCF_000732505.1 Cyprinodon variegatus
CGGGTCAAACTTCAAGAGTTGTTTTCTGCAATTTCGGTCAGAAAAACAAAACAAGCCGGCCTCCTGTCTGCTGCACTGTTTGCAGTCAGTTACAATTTGGGAGAGGAGCAGCGGAGCGTCTGTGGAGGGGGCGGGGACGTCTGGAGCAGAGGTATTGAATTGCACTCATTGCACTGATTATGTGCAGTATTTTTTGATGCAAAGCCTTTCAGAATCTATAACGCAGGGGTATTACTATTTTTCAGTGACTGAGGTTTTAATAGGAATAGGTGGAGTGCAACTTTTCTACTTCTGTTATTTGCTGTTGTTTCTGAATAAAAAATGCATAATGATATTACTCCTTTCATTGATTTATTTCAAATTTCAAACATTGTCTAGCCTGTAAGGTGTTAAAAAATATATTAAAAAAGAACCAATTAATCAAATCGTATCTTGGTGTATTCCTGAGTATCGAAAATAATCGAATCGTTGGGTTAGGAAACTGATACTGAATCAAATCGATCTCTGATCCTTTTATCCATCTCCTGCTCCATCTTAGAGCCAGTTAGGAACTAGCTGGCTCCTTAAAACTGAGCTGAGACCCGTAGAAGCCGACCCTCTTCCTGTGGCAGAAACCTACAAACCACATCATCCTCAAAGTTTCCCAAACCTCCAACAATCATGCCTGATGTCTAAAAGACAACAGGAAGTGAACCGGAGCTACCGGGTTCTGAAGAAAGCCACCTATCAGCACCGCTCTAATCTTTAATGAACCCAGTGGGTCGTTATGATGCATCTCTAGATGGTTTAGAGGGAAACCCATAGACAGGAGCAGCTTAATCAATCTCACAGCTGCCTGTAATCAACAGGGTCTATCAAAGACAATCTGCTGCTGGTTTCCAGGCCTGGAACCGAAGGATCGATGCGTTTGATCGATTCTCATCTTAACTTCACTTGTTTCCATGAAGAAGATGAAGCTGGAAACCTGAAACTGCAGGAAGAGATGGGTTTATTAATACGAATTTTTAGTTTTAAAAGAAAGGAAAAGATTTTTCTAAATACGAAGGGTCGAAATAATAAATGCATAGATATAAATGGGCATTAAGCAGCAACGACTGAAGGAGGACTTCAGGGTGATTTGTGTGTGAGACGGGGGGTTTCTGCCCCACCCAGGGGCCTGATCCTAATAACACGCTTTAGTTGAGCTAAAACCCTGCAATTAGCAGGAGGAAGCCGTGGAGCTGAACTCCACCGGAGACAATTAGAGCTGCAGCAGACGCCGGCAGCGAGAATTCATTATCAACACTGTGAATATTGATGAGAGACGGCGACAACAAAGAGACTCGCACAAACAAAAGCTTCTATCGACGTGAAGCGCACAGCAGAGGCCCCAGAGACACACTAATGGAAAAACTGGGCCTGATGCGAACAAGACGGTGATAGGGAGGATTTAATGAGCCGGTACTGGAGGGAAAAATAAGGTTTAACGGCTGAGGGACAAGATAAGCTGATGGCAGAAAGAGAGTAGACCCTCTGAGTTTTAAAGATTTACTCATCAGAACAGAGAACATCTCTGCTGTTTGCCTCAAAGCTGCAAAGGACATGAAGACTTCAGGAACGAAGCAGGAGCCAGTCGGTCCTGGAGGCAGATATGGAGCCACAACCTGATCTGCTCGTCTCTTCCTTCTTCCATTTACATGAAAAACAAATCCTACCCAACTCTCACTTTTGACAAAAACTCATTATTAACAACTATAATAGATTGATTAAGCAGCACCTCATCTACAGCCAATCATTACAGTCATTAATCGATTATATTCATTAATAAAGACCAATTTAAAAACATATCTTCCTCTGTCCTTACAGCCCTCATTAACCATTTATTTTATCAACTAGCTGTTGAAGGTTAAAACAATAGTGGTGTCAGTATCCGTAGCAGCTTTAAAAAAAGGTTTTTAATAATAATGAACTAATTTGGGTGCAAGAAAAGTTTGTGAGTCGTAATGAATCAGCAAACACACTTCTGTATCAACCCAGGTGAGGAAAAAAAAATGCAGATATCAGCCCAAATCATGATGC
Organism: Cyprinodon variegatus; assembly: GCF_000732505.1. NCBI lineage: Eukaryota > Metazoa > Chordata > Actinopteri > Cyprinodontiformes > Cyprinodontidae > Cyprinodon > Cyprinodon variegatus. Next base: position 35,521 of record NW_015151596.1, read on the forward strand.
AACCACCTCTGGGTTGGAGGTCAGCTGCAAAATATTTCAAGTTCAGCAAATTCTGAAAAAAATGTTTAGCCATTGATATTATGGAAAGATTCTCTCTACTCGGGTTTTAAGGAAAATGGCCGCTAATTAATTTGTCGATAGCCGGTTGATAACATCGGAATAATCTAAGCGATGTGCAAACCAGGAGGATGTGGAGGAAAATTTACTAAATGTAATAAATTTTACAGATTTTCTCGACTGAAACAGAGAAAATTAAGTCGTCAGAATGAGACGTAATGAAGTGCAGTTATACAAGGAGCCCTCAGGAATAAAGAGCTGCCTGTGTGATAATCCATCTTAAGATAAATCTAATTAAACTCCAGTTTAGGTGTGAAACCGGTGCACTTTCACAATGTTCATCCTGCAAATCCTGAAGCTCTGTTTACCAAACACACAAGAAGGGAAACAAAGACCCTAAACTGAGAAGCCAGCGGCTGAAGAGACGGCCACACTGTGAGGCTGCTGAGTGAACCGCCTAACGTCTTTAAATCATCCGATGTGTCCTAATGAAAGGCTCGCTGCTGATGGTTAACGACCCGGGCCTCAGATATGGGTCAGCTGGGAATGCTGGGCTTTCAAAGACGGCCCGGATCGCTTTGGTTTGTGCCACAGAAACCCACTCGGTAATTCACCTGGGTTAGATTAACACAGCCGATCTCCACCACAGGGTAAGAAAACAGTGTTTGTTTGTCATTAGGGGGAAAACATCCATTTGTGTCCAGCTTTTAATCTCCTGACCGAGCCGCTAAAACTCCTTCAGCACTAATGACAGCCAGTTACTGCCAGGCTCTGAGAACAGGCTGTGCTAACACTGGGTTTGTTTGCAATCATTAGCGTGATGGAGTGAAGTGGGGCTCTTAGCTGGGATGAGGCCGTGGGAGGAAAGAGCAGCTGAGTCCCGCCAGCATAAAAGCCTCCAGGTAGAATACTTCAGGGATTAGCAAAGCGTGGACGGCAGATGTGTCTAATAACCTGGAAATAAGCAGCTTTGCTTAATCTGTTAAGTGAGGAAAAACTTCTTCCCATCGGAGTCTAAAAATGTGAAAATGTCAAAATTAATCCTTTGATGTATCATGTATCTTAAAATTAATGACAGGCTGGTGTTTCCTCACATAGCAGCACAGAAACCGCTGCTACTAAAGGAGGAAGTGTTAGCAACAGGCTAACAGGCTCTCAGTTGATTTTTGGATCAAACTTTTATAACGGAGGCAAAAAAATAATCTAGCTGAGTAAAAAAGTTTTAAAAAGTTTAAAATGATAGACTATTTTTTAAGTTAGCATTAGCTACTTTTAGCATACAAGCCACATTTAAGCATGGTGATTTAGCTGGTGTTAGCCGACAAAACACAACATCAGTTATTATGTTACTGCTAAAACAAACGCTTAATGACAGCTAATAATCTGCTATCAGCTGTTTTAGAGTAGATTATAGAAGGGCTGCAACTAAAAGTTATTTTGCTAATCATATAGAATAGAACTTTATTGTTCTCTGTTGTTAATTTTTCTAATTAGTGATCAGATAGCAAAAAGTGCCATAAAGGAGATTTTATATAGAATTTGAATGAGTCTAACCTAAAACTTATCCACTCCACAGGTTCTAAGCAGAGTATTTTTTTTAACATTTTAAAATATTTTACAATTTTAGCACAACTGGTGCTCAGAGTGGGTTGTTCCTTATGTTAGTGAGTTAATCTCCAGTTAACGATTAATCAGCTAATTAGCTGAAGATTATTTCTATAATCAGTTTATCAGGATTAATCCCATTCCATGCTTCAAAATCACATCTGCTTTTTTAGCTAATGTTAGCATAACTACTTTTAGCTAACATGGCATTAGCGTTTACCGTTTGTGAATTATTAGTTAAATATGTCATCTTAAAATCGATGATTTCTACTGATGCTAATGCTAATATATTGCTAATAATGAAAGTTGAGGTTTTTCTTGTTCTCATTATTTTAACCTTAGGTTCCACAGTTTTACAGAACTTAAAGAACAATGTGGATGTATTCTTATCACGAACAAAGATACATTGTGGTTCTAAGCAGAACATACGAGTAATAGAGGAGGACACCTTAACTCCTAGAAGGAAGATCAATATATCCTGTCCAATCTATTAATAGATAGTGGACAAACGGATCTATATGAGGTTAAAATGTTCCAGGTGGACCTTAGCATTAGCTGATTAAATCCTCAACATTGTGATGTGATTCTGGAAACTGGGTAATGATAATCTGAATATATTTGGTATCATGGTTCTATGAAAGAGAGAAATTAAAGAAAGATCAAAGCAGAAAGAAGCTGAGCTGCAGGAAGTGCAGAGCACATCTGAAAGCCTCCAAACAGACAAAACGCAGTGATTATCGGTCTGCAGTCAGGCCAAGTTTTATGAATAATTCAGGCTACAGGATTGTAAGTAGACATGGAAGATGTTGACTGGTCTCTTATTAAGCTGAACCTACCACAGCCAATAAATCTGTCCAGCCTGGTTTAAATAAGCATGCAGCCTTTCTGTTATAATGTTTCAATGGTCCTTCAGCCATCCACTTCCCTCCAGCTGCACTCATCGGATCACTGCACCAACTTCCTGGGATGCTGCTGGAAGCGGCCCCATGCAGCTGCTGCTCTATCAGACAGACAAACCAGACCTCCAGAAGTGGCCCTCACTCCCCCGCAGAGAGGACAACCTGCCAATTAGTCCCCTCGCCACAGACACCAGCCGCCCACACGGCTGAGAGCAGCTAATCCCGCCTCGTCTGTCAGAAGCTGAGATGCTAAAACCCGTCAGAGAAAACAAGCTGATCTAAACTGGAGTTTACGGTTTAAATGAAACAGATTAAACCCTGAGTGTGTGGGGTGGGGTCAGGGTGAGTGGCACTGACAGATAAAAGCTCAGTGGAGCATCAGTGATTGCAGCATGTCCTGGTTCCATGTGCCTCCGCCTGATTCGCTGTAGAAAACCCTGTAAGTGAATCTTTCTGCTGCATCAGCGTCTGCCCTGCGCTCTGTGTGATCTCTGATTAAAAGAAGAAAAATGTGTAAAAATGAAGCAGATGTCAACAGAACTGAGGTTCAAAACCTAACCTGAGGATTTCTCTGGGCCTACTTGGATGATCTAAGCTGCACTTTAACAGTAGTTCTGTATGAATGTCTGGTCTAAAATCTCTGGCTAAAAGGAAAGTTGATTTTGTGTTTTGATATTTGGAACCGAAGGACTAAATGGCCCACTTTCAGCCCCCTGGCAGAGCCATGCTGGTTTTTATTTTACATGTTCTGGTGATCCAAAAAAGCGCTGATGACCAAGGATCTCTACAAGGCATCACAGCACTGTTGGTCTCTATGGAGAGAACTTTGTCCTAATATTATTAAAAGCAAAGAACAGGTTTGGAAAAAGGACATTTGAAGAAAACTTTTCTTACTTTTTCAGATTAAAATTTTTTCAAAAGTTATGTTTTCAAATTTCTTTTTAATTTCTTTTCTCCTTATTAATTTGGAAGACTGAGTTTTAATTATTACATTTTTTTCAAATCCTGTTTAACAGATTTCACCCTCTGGGTAGTCTTTGTACGGACCAATGGAAATGTTGCTGCTGAGGTCAGCAGAGGAGATTGATTTCTATTGGTACATTCACAGAGCACCCAGGGGTGAAAGAAATCAATTTCTGAAACTAAAATCCATAAAATATTGAAAAAATTTATTTGAAAAAAAAAAATGAGAAAACTAAAAAAACTTGGTTGAACTTTTGCCTACACGTGAATAATTGAACCTTGTTCTCAGCTGGTCAAACTTCACAGCTCCAGTCCAAGTTGCAAAAGCTGAACATGTTTGTGTTTGTGAAGGTAGGACAGACTGTGGGTCTTCCTGCCATCTAGGAGGATTTCATCAGAGGAGACCGGGTTTCTCTCTGGGAGCTCAAAACATTTTTTTTCCTCCATCTCCAACCAAAACCTTTGTTCCAATGAAAACAAAGGTAAAGGGAAATCTTTACATTCTTTAGCTGGAAACCAAAGCTCTTCCTGATATGAACGAATTGAATCCTTGCCGACAGTTTCTTTGATCTTAACGACCGTGATGCTCTTGGTTCACATGTCGGAGTGTTTTTAATGTTAAATAAAACCGTGTGGAGTCATCAGGGTTGTTTTGCAGCGTCTGACCACCCATGGCTGGATCCAGAGAAATGAAGGCATTTTAATCTCCTGGACTTCATCTTTCTGTAGGATGAGTCCTCGGAGGAGACGTCTGCTGTGATGCTTGTCTGTGAGGATCAGCTGGCGCTTCATAACGAATGGAGAAGTGTTTCTGAGGCGGAGGTGAGGCCGCCTCTGTGACCCAGATTTCAGCAGAACGATAAAGTAATTTTCTCTCCCTTTATTTCCATCCTTCTGCTTTTCCACGTCTTTCTTATCAGGAAACCAGATGAGTTTCCTGTACCTGACATCCTCCCTCAGTCAGCTGCAAACTGCTTTAATTTGCACCTTTCTGCAAAAAAATGAAGCAGGATGATAAGCAGACCCCCCCCAGGTCTGTCAGACATCAGCTCAGCAGGGAGGCCAAAAAAAGACACCAACCCCCACAATAGGACCTGCAGTTATTCTTCTGCAACAACATGGAGGTTTAAACCTCACTGATACAAATGTTCAAAAACATTTTTGCAGTTTAAGGTCAGGAGAACCGAGAGAAGGAAACCTGGAGAACCAGAGAAGAAGAAAAAAGATTCTTTTTTTTATTACATTTATTGAACAATAATTTAACAGTTAAAAACTGACAATAACAATACATGATTACACTAGCAGCTTGTTATATTTTAGTCCGCCCTAATCAGAAATGGTGCACAAAACACTATTAAAATCCCACAGCTGTAAAAAAAAAAAAACTCAAATTCCCAGTGGTTCTGTTGAAGCAAAACTCCAACCTCAACCTAGCCTTGATGTTCCACCTCCACAGAGCCACCGCATCAAGTTGAGGTCCAGGCTGCAGCTTTTCCCTTTGAGTCAAACAAATAGCCACCTTTGCATCGGCAAGTAAATAATTAGAAAGAAAAACTGTCAGGGAGCAGATTAGAGATTTAATCCCCGAGGAGGAAACTAGGAGCAGCTCGGACTGTAAGGGGGGAAGAGCTGGAGGAGGGACAGCAGAGCCCACTGTCAGTCAGTTTGTGATCATCATCATCATTTGATCAGACCAGTTTGGATCAGACGGATCGCTGAGTCTGCAGACTGACTGCTGCTGCAGTGCAGGCCTGGTTCTGATCCAGTTCCTTCTAAAGATTCCTGTTGATCCAGACTCATGCTGGACTGAGCAGAACCTGACTGGGAGGACGGTTTGGTCTCATTCTGGGTGAACCCAAAAGGATGAACCCAAATACCTCAGGAGGACAACTGGAGCGGAACCGGACACTTCATTCCTGCTGAACAATCAGCTCCAGACCATCCAGAATGGTTTTTAAACCCTCAGTCCGTTCATCTGTTTCCTAGTGGTCCATTCTCTGGAAGGTGGACCCAAAAGGACAGTTCTTCTGGAGGTTCAGATCCTCATTATTGGCAGCAGAAGCTTTTGTTTCCAGAAACAGGCCAGAAACATGCAGAACCGCTGGCCCGGCTGGGAAGTTCAGTCATCAGCAGGAAAAAACCCAACAACCAAGAGACAGAGAGGTGAGGAGCGGCTCTGTTGCTCCCAGTAAGAGGAGAAATAATAACCTTCCCAAACCCAAATGGGCTGAACCAGGTTTTTTTTTTATGGAGGGAAAGGATCTGAGCAGCGACCAGGTGCCGTCTAGACAAACAATTTCACACTCGTTGAAGTTCTCTGCCTGCAGGACATGAAGAGAGCAGGAGACGAGGAGGAGGAGGAGGAAGGACGCCTCCTCCGTTTTCAGAGTGAATATCCGCCGGCTTTGTTTCCCAGAAGGCTGGGTCAGGTTCTGTTTAGGTGGATCTGGGTTCACAGCTCTGTTTGGATGCCTTCAGGTCCATGAGGAAGACCTACGCTCTTCATCAATTATTCAGAGGATGATAAAATGGCTCAAAATGAATGTGAGCGTCTCAGAGACAAAAGAAATCCCCATTCCTGAGCGTCAACATGGCCTGGAGTCCATTGGACCCCAGAACACCAGACACACCCAGACCATCAGCTCTCAGGTTTGGCTGAACGGGTCGAACCCTGTTTTAACTTTCCAGCATCTGACAGGGAGGAGCAGCAATCCCTTTATCTTGTTCAACCTGTCTGCAGTATCTGGCTGGACCTTCTAATCAGTTTATCAGAACAGAATGAAGCTTTCTGGATGTTTCTTGCTGTGACACCACAGTGAAATTATCCATCTTAAAATCTGTGTGATGGGAAGGGAACATCCAGAAGGCGGAGCTGGGTGAAGACTTCCAGTAATCAACAAGCGGTCTGATTTTGGGCTGGTCCAGGTGACAGAGACTGGATCTGATTAGAACCGGTTCTGCCTCTCTGACCCAGTCTCTACTCAGCCGTCAGTTTAATGGCTTCCTGCTCCCAAGCAGCTGGTCCGGTTTGGTTCTGTGACAAGGCGCCGCTCTGTGGCTTCACAGATTCTGGATTCACCCACACATCAGGAAACAGCTGTCCGCTTGTGTTAGGGACCAGAACCAGAAGGATGACCTCCCACCGTCATTCCATCCCAGTGGGACACAAACACCAGCTGCTCTGAGAATCCTTGGAAATGAGAGCGACTAAACCTGCTGCAAGGCACTATGGGTAATTAACTCCCAGACTGGAGTGAAGGAAATATTTCAACAGGAGTTTAGATGGAAACGAAGGAATCCAATCAGCTTCAAATACTTTCTATCTTAGTAAAGATTTAAGAGAAAACATCCAGTTTTTCCAAATAAAGCTGTTTGACCCACATCTGTAAAAAAAACTATGTTCCTCTAGAACTGGAGACCCTGATGGTTTAAAGGCAAATATGATCAAATTTCAGATCCAAACATAAATAAACACATTCACTGAAACAGGAAGTCCTTCCACGCATGGAAGCAACCGTCCCGCCGAGTCAGACTCACAGCCTCGCTAAACGGCTCGCTTATATAGAGACTGAGGTGTTGGCGAGGCAGACCGGCCTCCTCACAGGCAGCTGCCTTTTTTCAGACTGACCACCTCACTGGATATATAATTCCAGAAATCTTTATGAACCGTAACCTGATAATCACTGCTTACGCCCTGAAACCTGAGGCTGCTGCTGCAAACTTCCTCCCATCACTCCTCAGCTTCTCTGGAGGATGTTTTCAGCTTCCTTTGTCATGTTGGCAGCGTTAGAGGAGAACCAAAGAGAAGACAGGAACAGGGAAGGAGGACGATAATGTGCTTAAACCTTTATAGGGCAAGTTAAAGTTTTTGATCACTTGCATACCCCTTACAAATGGAGCGCCCCCGTCCCTCAGTGAGGTCTAGAAGCAAAAGATCTATATCCAGCCATTCAGCAAAGATACTGCTATATGGCTGTACAACTTATTTTGGCATTTGACCAATTAGATGAGCCTTTAAATGATATATTACCTGCTGTAAATTGAGTTGAGGAAGAAGTCAAGAAAAAAAAAGGTAAGAAGCTAATTGAAAAGTTAAAAAGTCAAGTAAAAAAGTTAATAAGCATAGTTAAAAATTCTATTTAGGATTATAAACTAAAAAAGGTAATTGCCAGTATCAGCATTAATGCCTCTAAGGTTATGTTGTACCAAAAAAAGTGTGATTAAAGTGTGTGTTTTTCATGACTTTCTTATGGAAGCACTTTTGTTAATTTTCTTATTACATTGACATTCATTTTTGCCATCTCAATATCCATATTTTTTTAATGTTATAAAGGTAATAAGGTCTTTATTCCAACAACACTATTGGCTTGAAAATATTTCACTGAGTGCCCTATAAAGGGTTTAAGACAATGAAGAAAACTTTGGAGAAACACTGCAGAGAAACAGGTGGAAGAATCAGCACTGAAAGATGAAAACCAGAGAAATTCACCTCTGGATTTAAGCCATCCCCTTAGGGAGCAGTGAGATGAAATTGTGCGGCGCCCGGGGAGCAGTTTGGGGTTAAGGGTCATTGCTCAGGAACCCAGAGAGGAAGCTGTGGGGATCGAACCCGATACTTGCAACATTCTCAGAGTACAGGCGCACTGCTCTAACTACTAGGAGAACACTCCCCACAACCAATGAACTAATAAGGAAACACCTCGGAGACAATAATAGACAGACATGACCAAACATGTAAAGGTCATTAGAGCATTGTGCTAATTTTTATTTATGGTTTATAAAGTATTTCCTGAATAATATAATGATGAGCATAATGAACTACGAGAGTAATTGAATAAAGGTAAAGTAGAGAGCCTGCTGACAGTTTCCTTCAGGCCTGCTGGTTCACAGCTTATCCAGTAAGTCCAATTCGATAAAAGGCCACTGCTTTCCAAATCAATCACAGATTCTGAGCAGTAAACAGATATCAGGCTGGTTATCCGGTAACAACAGGGGGGACCAGCTGTTTTCTGGACGGGTTGGCAACCCAAAGAGCAACAGCAGGTTTTTCACAGGCTGCTTTGTTTTGAGCTCTGCTCCATCGGCTGGTTTTCTGAGCTCTGGATGAGCTGCAGTGGTTCCATCAGGAAGGTGGGGAACGTTCCTGTTTCTCTCCTACATGGAAGCACAGCAGCAGTCTTACCTCTCTGTTCTCCTTCATGATGTTCAGCCTCAAACGGAACCAGCTGCCCGAGCGTCTGCAAGCCAGACCAGGTTCCTCGTCAGCCTGCAGCCCTCGTGGACACGCCATCCACCCACAGTCCCAGAGGACTTCCTGAAGGACTGGGTCCATTCCCAGTAGCTCCACTTTTAATACGTCTTAATCCAACAAGGAGATTTAACTGTTCACTTTTAATTGGACAGATTTTGCCCCCTTTTCATATTTCTGCTTGTTGTTTTCTTGTGTTTTCTTGGGCTTCAGACCCAGAACAGCAGACATGCCGGGTCGTGTCAAGCTTCAAACCGGAGAGAGATGAATTAATTCTCACCGTCTTCGCTTCAGTACCTCCAGCTTATCAATATTTCCCAAGCCTGAGAAAAAAGACGGCTGGATGTGTTCAGTGAACTGTGACTAGGGGATCTCTGCATCACGCTGAGCAGCTCTGCCTCCACATCAGGACTTAGAGCTGTCTGACTGAAGGAGAGCAAAGGAGAGGACAGGATGGACGGGAAGCGGCATGGCTCAGACAGAGTGTCAATGGAGCAGAAAAAAAACCTGCTGTTTTAGAAATCAAACTGTGTTCTCAGCTGGGAAGCTTTCATTAAAGGTAAGACAGACGAGAAGGGCAGGAGGTCCATCAAGGAGAAAGCTTCATCTTAACCGCACTGCCTTACGGCAGCAGCCGGACGACAACATCTTTAATTAGAAACGATAACTGAAGTCAAAATAAACTAAACAACCTGAAGATTTGGAGCAAACATAGAAGCAGACATTCAAATATTGTCAGAGAAAAGTAGAACTAAAGTTCATGGTGAATTCCCAGCCCTGATTCAAGCTCAATATTCTTTATGTTTGCTTAAAGTTCCTCCAGCTGCAGACAGGAGGCACAGTTTAGGACCAGGGCAGTGAAACACCTGAGCTGACGTACACAAACACTCAGAGTAACTCCATATAGAGCTGAGTTCATGTCCCTGTTCGACGGTGGATCTGTAAATGGACACCATCGACCTCATCAGTAGAGGTGAGTATTGGCATGAGTGTTGCGATTCGATACATGTCGCGACACTTGGGTCACGATACGATATTATCAT
>NW_015151596.1:45598-60070 GCF_000732505.1 Cyprinodon variegatus
GGTGCCCATTTTCCCATCAATGTTTTATGTAACCGTTTTTTTTTTTTTTAAAATCGATACCAAAAAGGGAAAGATCGATATTATATTGGGCAGCCGTATATCACGATGTATCGCAAAAATGATTATTTCCCACACCCCTACTCATCAGGTCTTTTTATTGATTAAAATGATGGATTTATTCTAGGATTTTATTATATAAACACCTGCTGAGGCTGTGAAAATCATATCTGTAGTTATTTGCAGATCCCACACATCCTGGACACCAACAGTTTAAAGTTTTGGCGCCATAGAGATGGTTTCTTCTCAGATCAACACCTGGGTAGATATGACCCGGTGCTGGTCGGATCCATCAGTAGGTTACAGGTCTGGTTTTCTGATGTCTTCCATGTTCTGGTATGAGTGGGTCCCTGCTGATGTGCATCCAATAGAACACGTTTCTACGTTCTGTTCTGGATTATTCAGAACCATTCTCAGTCTTTTGTTTGCTCAAATTAAAGCCATCCACAGTAAAGCAGAACTCTGCTGGTAATTTTCTGGAAAAATCTCTTTTCTTGGCAAAGATTCTTCAGAAATGAACCAGTCAGCTTGTTTGGGTTCTATTGGCACAGAGAAACGGGTCTGAAATCTCTGCAGCAGCAGTTCTGATGGAAGCAGACGCCACCTGATAGGAGGCGAGGACCTGCATGGCGGGAAGCAGACGGGCTGATGTCAGCAAGCAGCCTCCATAAAGATCCTGGATGTAATCGGGTCGGGAACAGGCGGCCTTTTGTTCGGGCCGCTCGGAGCTGCCGGAGTTCTGAATGGGAGCAGTAATCCTGTTTCTCACGCTGCAACAGAAACAGTCTGGACCTCAGACTGACTGACAAACAGAACAGGGAGAGATCAGCTGAACCATCCTCATATGCATGGAAACAAAAATCCACCAACAAACAAAACCAGTCCAGATGAAGACTCAGATGGGTTCTTCTCTGCTGGGAGGGATGGCAGGAAAGTTCTGGACATGGACACATGGATCTGGGATTTCTTTCTGTCAGTTCTGGTGTAGAAAGCACAAGCAAAAGCAAAGTTCTGGATGAACTGGATCATCTGGCCCAGTTTCCAGAATCCTCTGGAAAGGAGAACCTGGGAAGACCAAGAACCCGCCTGGAAGGGGAACAGGTGCTGCATCAGAGAAATGTCTGGGTTCTCTCCCAAACCTGAACCTCCTGAGACCCAATTTTAATGATTCGGGTTCCTGACCAAATGTTCTGAACCAAAAGTCAAGAGATTTAAGGTCATGATGAAGGAAAATGGTGGGTTGATCAGAACCAACATCATCATCCCTAAATTATTAATGAAAGATGCCATGCAGCCCTACAGTCATTACAGCCCAGACGTAGTGGAGCGGACCCGGTGGACCGTTATGGGTCCAGAACCTCTAGGTCCAGGAACACAGAGTGCAGTGCAGCTCAGCTCCTCAGTGCCTTCCAGGAAAGGTTCTGTTCAGGATGTTCTAATGATGTTCTGAGAGCCGGTCTGGGTCATCAGCCTTCATGAATCTGTAATGGAGTGAAGAGCATCAGGTTCTTGAGGAACTTCAGATTCTGATCAATACCAGCCAAAGATGGTCCAGGGTGTGAAGCAGAACTTTAGAACGCGATGGAAAGAGACCAGTAGTGCTTTGGACCAACTACAGGTTCTGTTATCACGGCGCTCTTAAATACCATGTTTATGTACAGCCTAGCTTGTAATCAAACAGATCAGTTCTCAGTTCTACTGGGTCTGCTTGGTTCTTCATCAGGCTTGCAAGAACCAGAGAAAGTTTGAGGAACATCTGGATGCAGCTTCCCACTGAGACCAGAGGAATGACCAAAAGTTACTTTTAGCCACAAAACAGGGCGCAAGACCTGTACATTCCAGGGTTAGCTCCCCCTACAGGCCATAGGCAGCAAAGGCTTTAAATGAACCAGTCTGTGTTCTGGTTCTGTTATCAGATTAATTTGGACCAACACATCTAGTATTCCTGGTAAAGATGTGGAACATTCATTTTCTAGATGAAATCCTCCAACAGAGAACCGGAAATGTGTCTGATCAGTTAAGGGTCAGGGCTAACAACAACTGTTAGCTTAGTTAGCTCTGGTGTTTAAGTGGAGCTCAGACTGACAGAAAGGGGCTCTCTGGGTCACGTGACCCATTCAGAGACCTGTAGACCCTGAGGTTACAGAAAAGAGGGAGCATCGGTACACAGGAGATGAAGATGGAGCTGAAGGATCACTATTTCTCTAATTAATGTAATAAAGGGTTCAAAAGTTTAACTGTGTTGCTTTGAACAAAATTTTCCTCTAGTGAAGATTCACAGCGGATGATCTAATGGCCTCCAGCAGCGCAGCAGACACCCAGAGACGATTACCTCAAACAGTAACAACACAATCTGAGTCCAGGACGGCCTGGTTCCCAAGGACCGCAGTCGGTTCCATTTGTGTCTGAAGAGGCTGGCAGGCAGCCTCAGAATGGAGAGGGGGAAGAAGACCTCCCTCCAACAGAAAACAAACATGCAGCTGTCAGACAGACAAGTTCCTGATGTAACACAACGGGTATGTTGGTCCAGTTTAGCGCGGTTCTGTTGGAGCTGAAATGCAGAAGCTAGAGGTGACGTCAGGCCAGGTCTGTTCTCTAAATATGGGCTAAAAGCTCTGCCTGTGTTTGGACCACGGCTGCTTAGTTCAGAGCAGAGATGAGGAGGCTAACAGAACCTGTCTGTTACCCAGTAGGACCAGTTAGAACAAGATCAACTTTTGGAAAACAAGCCCAGAAACATGACCTGCTCCACTTTCAGTGATTAGCTTTGAACGAGGAGACATCTGTAAAATACATCTGCTTTAATTCATCTAAGTAACCATTGTTTTCCATGTAAATGATCTGACATTGAGGTAAAACATTTTAGCAAGGAAGAATAACGTCAGCTACTGGGGATCCAAATAATAAACTGATATTTAAAGATCAACTACAACGACGAAACGTAAAGGTTTAGCCATCATTAGCTGATACAGATGTTAATATAGATAAATCAGCTCCTCTGTACTTCATCAAAGGTCTTAAGACCAACTAAAAACCATACATTTCTGATGGGAAGCTGCTGATTAATTAACACACATGACCTCAAATATAAAAATATTTGATATGACTGTATTAATGAGGCATTTCAATCTGAAATCCAGCTTCATTCACTCTGAAAATTAAGCCTGGCAAAGACAGAACCAGAGCTGAGGCCCAAAAGAATCCAGGTCAGGTCTTGCAGCACGGTGTCCTGGATCAAAGCTACCTTCCTCTGTGCAGGGCTACATAACCTTCAAATGTTGGACCATCTAGGACCAACGTGCTGCTGCTCAGGAACCGTTTACTTTAAGGCCCATGAAGTCTCTGTTTTTGCATTTTTCAGCCATGACTCAGTCTTATCAGAAATCTCTCTCTGTTCTCTGGCTCCCTGCCTGGTTAGACGACATTTTTACACCAAACAGGCGCCTGATTTCTCAGGATTGGGTCGTTCCTCTTGCTCACATGGCAGAACATTACCTTCAGTCAGATTTAAAGATTTAAAGACCTCAGGGTTTGAGCACTTTTCCCTCCCCTGATCTTTTAAAATAGTCACCTCTTCATCCCTTTAACCACTTGATTCCTACCTGGAGACCTCTGCGCCTTAAAATGCTGGAGTCGTCCATGATGATCAGGTCCTGGGATGCGCGTCTTGTTGTTTAGGGAGAAGTTTCACCAGACCCTCTCCTCCCGGACCTCCTCTGTCCATCTGACTGGGACAGACCGCCTCCTTGAAAGATTGTCCAGATTTAAAGGCAAACCTTCAGAAGTGTCCTCCTCAGATCAGCTGATCCGCTTCTTCAGGTTAGAGAAGCTCCATTCGTCTCTTTTCTGAGATCCATTCGGCCCTTCTAAAGGTCCGCTCTGTTCCCTGATCTCTGTGTTCCTCCGCGCTCCGCCTGTCTCCCACCTCTAAGGCTCCATTCCCGAGGTTCCTTCCATTGTACCAGTGCCGCTTGCAGCACAGATTGATGAGGACGCCGGGTCGGACAAAGACAGGTCCTGGGAGTCCTGTAGTTGAAAACAGGGATGGACTAGGGGGAAAAGTTGGAGCTCTGCAGCTGAAAATGGATGTTTGTTTGTTAGCGAGCGTCTACAGAGCGAGGGGGCACCCTGCATCCGTCTCCATGCCAACGAGCTGGGCCAGAATCCATGGGGTTAAAGCCAGCAGGAGCTCAGAGAGGGTTCTGCAGAGGGAGGAGATGAAGCGCGGCTGCAGGGCGAGCTGCAGAGCAGAGGGCCCCGTCTGTCCTCCTCAGGCTACAGTTATTGCTTTTCTCTTTGCTCCAATGTGTCAGAATGCTCACATGCTCTGACTCCGCCCACTTTCTTTCATCACACGCTCCCTCTCCCAGCATCAGCAGCCAATCAGGCGACAGCAGGGGAAGGAGACGCTGCTGGCGATGAATGAGGGGAAGACAAGCGCTCCTCCCCCCGGTTTGTGTCTGTCTGTCACCCACACCCACAGCAGCGTCTGTGGCTCATGTTTTATTACAAACTGATGAATTAATCATGACTGCAGCGATCAAAGGACGTCAATGATTGAGGACCAACAGGAGAGCAGAGGAAGCAACGAGGGACAAATGGGACATTTTCACTTCCAAACTCTTCAAACGCTTCAGTCACCGATCAAAGCATTATGGGGAAACTCTAATTAAGCAGACATTCATATTTTAACATCATTTGCTTTTTTAAAACCTTTAGTTCAGTTATTTTTTTTTTCATTACCAGTTTCTATGAAATAATTAAAAAAAAAACAAGAGAAACAAAGAGAAGCTTTGATAACAAAGCTAAGGTTTTCTCTGAGCATATTCTGTAATCTGATTCAGGTGTGTGGAAACAGGATCAGAACAATCCAGAACCTTAAAGCCTTTTGGTCTCCATACCAGTCACAGCCTCAGTCACTGCAGAGATCTGATCTGGACAAAGGTTAATTGTCCTTATTGTAAAGTCAATGCCTGGATGCAATCAGCTGGTTCTGCTTTGATAGAAACGTTGAACCTTTAACCTGACTGGTTGATCTGGTTGAACTGGATCTATAAGGGACCTGAGATGACACGATGTGAATTGGAGTTATTGATTTTATATAATATTGCCTGATAGCCTGGAGAAGGCTGAGGACCCTACTTGTTTGTTTTTAAAGAACTCATAATCTGATATTTTATACAATCCCTCTGAAACTTTCTAAATTCATGTTCGATCACTTTTAGAAGAAAATCTAACAAGATAGAGCTCATTCAGTCGCCTTTTCGCCCTATTTTATCTCACTAAGGTACACGTGTGTATTTGTGTTCATGTGGATGTAGCGTTAGCAACATTAGCAGTTAGCTGATTACCAGAGTTCCCTGGTTTAAAACGTTAGACAAGCAGAAACATCAGGTGATTGACGGCAGGAGAAGCCCTGATTTGTGGAATAGAGAAAGGAGTGGTAAAAGCAATGAGGGCTAATGTTACCATGGTGATTAGCAATATTAATTAATGATAATAACAATTGAACTTTATTGATCTCACGTTGGAGAAATTTACCTCTGCATGTAACCCAGTGGGCTGCCATCGTGCCGCGCCCGGGGAGCAGTGTGGGGTTAAGGGTCTTGCTCAGAGACCCAGAGTGGCAGTCTCTGGGAATGGGGCTCGAACTCAGAACCTCAGGATTCCAAGCTCTATGCCCTAACCACTAGGCTGCACTCCCCACTAATAGGGCTGATTTTAGCATGGTGATTAGCAATGAGGGCTAATGTTAGCATGGTGATTAGTGATGGGTCAAATTTTAGCGTGGTGATTAGAATTAGGGCTGATGTCACCATTGTGAACAGCGATGAGGGCTAATTTTAGCATAGTGAGTAGCAACAAAAAGGCTAATGTTAGCATGATGATTAGCAATAGGTTAAATTTTAGCATGTGATTGGCAGTAGGGCTGATGTCCTCGTGGTGAATAGCAATGATGGCTAATGTTAGTATGGTGTTTCGTGATAGGTCAAATTTTAGCGTAGTGATTAGAATTAGGGCTGATATCAGCATTGTGAACAGCGATGAGGGCTAATGTTAGCATGGTGAATAGCAACGAAAGGCTAATGTTAGCATGATGATTAGTGATAGGTTCAATTTTAGCATGCGATTAGCATTAGGGCCAATGTCATCGTGGTGATCAGCAATGAGGCTAATGTTAGCATGATGATTAGCAATATGTTAAATGTTAGCATGTGAATAACACTAGGGCTGACGTCATCGTGGTGCTAAGCAATGAGGGCTAATGTTAGTATGGTTATTAGTAAAAGGTCAAATTTTAGCGTGCTTATTAGAATTAGGGTTGATGTCAGCATTGTGAACAGCGATGAGGGCTAATGTTAGCATGGTGAATAGCAACGAAAGGCTAATGTTAGCATGATGATTAGTGATAGGTTACATTTTAGCATGCGATTAGCATTAGGGCCGATGTCATTGTGGTGATCAGCAATGAGGCTAATGTTAGCATGATGATTAGCAATATGTTAAATGTTAGCATGTGAATAACATTAGGGCTGACGTCATCGTGGTGCTAAGCAATGAGGGCTAATGTTAGTATGATTATTAGTAAAAGGTCAAATTTTAGCGTGGTTATTAGAATTAGGGCTGATGTCAGCATTGTGAACAGCGATGAGGGCTAATGTTAGCGTGATGATCAGCAATGAGGGCTAAAGTTAGCATGGTGAATAGTGATAGGTCAAATTTTAGCGTGGTGATTAGTATTAGGGCTGATGTTAGCATTGTGAACAGCGATGAGGGCTAATGTTAGCATGGTGAGTAGCAACGAAAGGCTAATGTTAGCATGATGATTAGTGATAGGTTAAATTTTAGCATGTGATTAGCATTGGGGCTGATGTCATCGTGGTGATCAGCAATGAGGGCTAATGTTAGCATGGTGATCAGCAATTAGGGCTAATGTTAGCATGGTGATCAATAATGAGGGCTAATGTTAGCATGGTGATTAGCAATGATGGCTAATGTTAGCATGGTGATCAACAATGAGGGCTAATGTTAGCATAGTGATCAATAATGAGAGCTAATGTTAGCATGGTGATCAATAATGAGAGCTAATGTTAGCATGGTGATCAGCAATAAGGGCTAATGTTAGCATGGTNGGGCTCTCTCCGTCAGTAATGTCGCAAACGTATGGTGCAAAGCCGCGTGACGTAAAGCGGTGTAGTGTCGCAAAACCACGTTCTCTACACATTATCTTTTTATTCTCTTTTTTTTCGTTATATACACTTAGAGTTTGCATAGCAAAAACGCAAAATATATTATATATATATATATATATATTATATTAACAAATTATATTAAAATGTATATTAGCAGTAATAATTATAATAAAAAAGTTTATCACGATAGAAAAAATAGAGGAGAAAGGTCACGATAGACATGTTTCTCTCGTCCTCACGATATATATCGCCATATCGCCCAGCTCTAGCGTGGTGATTAGAATTAGGGCTGATGTCAGCATTGTGAACAGCGATGAGGGCTAATGTTAGCGTAATGATCAGCAATGAGGACTAATGTTAGCATGGTGATTAGTGATAGGTCAAATTTTAGCGTGGTGATTAGAATTAGGGCTGATGTCAGCATTGTGAACAGCGATGAGGGCTAATGTTAGCATGGTGAATAACAACGAAAGGCTAATGTTAGCATGATGATTAGCAATAGGTTAAATTTTAGCATGTGATTAGCATTGGGGCTGATGTCATCGTGGTGATCAGCAATGACGGCTAATGTTAGCATGGTGATCAGCAATGACGGCTAATGTTAGCATGGTGATCAGCAATTAGGGCTAATGTTAGCATGGTGATCAATAATGAGGGCTAATGTTAGCATGGTGATCAGCAATGAGGGCTAATGTTAGCATGGTGATCAACAGTGAGGGCTAANTGAGGGCTAATGTTAGCATGGTGATCAGCAATGAGGGCTAATGTTAGCATGGTGATCAACAATGAGGGCTAATGTTAGCATAGTGATCAATAATGAGAGCTAATGTTAGCATGGTGATCAGCAATGAGGGCTAATGTTAGCATGGTGATCAACAATGAGGGGTAATGTTAGCATGGTGATCAACAATTTTCATGGAGCCAGAACCTCAGCAGAACATCTGGCAGTAAGAACTTGGTTCTTACAGTTTCTTTTATCTCAGGGCTTGAAAAGATTTAGATCCAAACATGAATGTAAAAATTCTGCAAGAACTTTGATTTATGCAGCAACCATATAGAATCGGAACACATCTCTATTTTTACTGGTCAGATAAATAAGTGCTGTAGGAAGCAGAACAGTCTGGTGTCCTCCTATGCCTCTCACAGATGACTCATAAGGACATGAAGGACTGCTGATGTGGAGGAGACAAGCAGGAGGAAGATCACCAGAAGCTCTGTCCGTCTGCTGCAAAGGCCCCAAAGAGTTCACATTATGCTTCTGTGCACGGCCCGATCCAACAGGGAGGAAAGCAGACCCGGAGAGAGATTGGTGTTGGACCCCTCCCTGTTCTGCTGAGGACCGTAGAACCTCTGTGTTAATGAGAGCAAAGGGCATCGGGGCCAAATAGAGGAATGTTCACACGGTCCGACTGAAACAGTTCTGAGTCCTCTGATGATCCAAAACTAACGGTACTGAAGAGAACAACTGAGAGATCCCATCCCGCCTTTATCTTCAGGATCAGAATCTACTTTAAAGGCCAAGTTTGTGTGCAGAAACAATGAAAGTGACTTCAGTTTTCACAGCTTACATCCTAATCAAAAACAAAACGACCAGAGAACGAAGAACGAGCTTTAAGGATAAACAGAACTTGATAAAAAAAAAATCAGGATGACAGCAGCAGCCCAGTTTTTATCAACCAAGGCTCTGGTCTATAAGCTCTTTAAAAAAAAGCAGCTCAGTTTCCACCAGCTTTTCTGCAGACAGCAACAGAGTGGAGCTTCTGGTTGGGACTATTTTCAGACACTGATTAGGTTCACTAACGAGGGCTTCAAGCTGAAGGACAGGGTGAGAGTTAAATAAAGATCCGTGTTTCTGGATATAATCCAGCAGACTCGCTCCATGAAGCCTTTAATCAGTGATTGGTCCAAACAGAGCCTCTGGTAAGAGCAAAGAGAGCAAAATATTTCAGGGCAGTTTAAACTATAACACCTTCAAATGTTATAAGAAAAAAAAATGTATTTATCCAGGGTCAGACATGAGGGACACAGTTCTCAGACCCAATCCAATCTGAACTGTCACAGAAGCTCTTTTAAATGGAAAACCATCCTGGAGGAAACAATCTTTATTTATTTATTTGTTTTATTACTTTTATTTAAAGAGGGAAACATCTAGAAGATAACCTTCCAGGAGGAGAAACTATCCAGAAGGGAACCCATCCAACAGGGAATCATTCAGGAGGGAAACTATCAAGAGGGAAACATCCAGGAGGCTGACCCACCGGATGAACATATTTGATTGACTCTTTCTGATGTGTAGCAGGAGCCATCTTCTGATCTTCTCTCCAGATTTCTAAAGCTGGACTTTTTTTCACTTCCAGAGGAAGGTCCACACAGCTGTACCTGTATCCCTGCTCTTTTTTTTCGCCTTTATGTACTTCTGATATTGCACAAACTTGCCCCCACTTCCTCACCACCTCGGCCGTATCTAGACCAACAGCTAGATTATGATTGTCTCTCTTGCGTTGTGGTGTGGAATAACAAAGCGCAGACAATGCTTCGATATTGGGTATAAATCAAAAATATCTGCAACAAGCTCACTGTGACACACTGCTGCGGGAGCATAACCAGCCCTTTAGGACCACAGCAGAAGGTTGGGACAGAGATGGAGGCTAAAGCAACCGCTTCAGTTTTCCGCTAAGCTTCTTCAAGGAGCAGAGAGGAGTGAGGAGGTAGGGTCAGGTGTGACAGCAGGTGAAGCCAGGAGGCCTTCCCCCGGCATCCCACATGGCTAGGTCTTCTAGGTTCTAGGTCTTCAGCCGGACAAAGAGCAGCAGCACAGTGAATCCATAAGTCTAGGAACATGATGGATCACTGAGGTTCTCTTCTTCTGGTCTTTTTAGAGTCAGTTCAGCACAGTCAGAAGAACCACCACCGTGGATGGATAAAACACGAGCGCCATCATGAATTCTATTCAGGTTTTCTTTTTAGACCTTCTACCAAAACTGTGAGGAGAAGAAAATAACTTGGAAAAGGCTTAAGGCACCATGGAGCTGTTTCCTTCTGATAGTCTCTCTGCTCAGGTCCTGCATCTTCTGGTCAACAGAGGTACCGCTGAGATCTGCTGAGGAAAAAGGTTTCTGGAACTTTCCAAGCCGGTCGTGGTGTTTAACAGCTCAGAGCGATCTGGTTGTTTGTAGCGGCCGGGCTTGTTGAGCCCCGTCAGAGTCCCAGATTCCTGACCTGATGCATGAAGCAGACCAGAACCACAGTGAAGGAGGGAGACGTGTCTGAGCAGGCCAACTACGACTGCTCCTCTGGACTCAAATGTTTGCCTGTGGAATTTCTGAAGATGTTTGCGATCATGCTGCACCCTGAGGAGGACCAGTCCCTCCAAAAAAAAACAAATAAAAAATGCTCAAACCCGGATGGATTTCATCCAAAAGATCTTCCCTCTGTCACCTCTGCTTTTAACCTTTCCTGGGTTTGTTGAAGGCTATTGTGTGTTCCAGCATCTGGGCTGGTTTGGAACATGAATATGAACCACAGGTGGTCCACTTGGGTTCGGTGGGTTGGGTAAAGTGAATACAGCGAAGAGCAGAGCGGACTGAGCTATTTTGAATCGAGACCCAGTGCTTGCAACTACCACTAAAGTCTGCTGTGATGCTCCTTATTCTGCTGCTGAGGTTTAGGGTTCTGTTCTGGTTTCCTCCTGAAAGCTCAGACAATTCAATGTAAACTCTTTTGTAAAGTAAAGGTTGCATTTTCTCTACTGGCCCAAAGAGGCCGGTACAGACGGGTCTGGTTCTGGTCATAAAGTATGCCTATAAACTATCAATGCTGGATGCATTAATGTGGCTGGTATTATATTGTATGTTGATGTACTTTCTTTGGTCCAAAGGCATCCTGACATCTTCCTCTCAGTAAATCTCTGGGTTCCTTCAGGTGTTCTCAGAATTTCGCAGTGTTTGGGCCGCCTTAGTAAAACGGTTCTGTTAATGAACCTAATGTGATCCAATATTATCCAATTCCACTGATAGCCAAGCATCTAAAACAGAAATCTCCATCAACCATGGATCTGATAAGCGACTGAATGAAACATCATTTACTAAACATCTGGTCAGTTTCCTCCTTCAGGCCGGAGCATTTGGAACATGTCTGGTCATGTGACAGAAACCGCGGTCCAGCACAGGATTGTGGGAAGTTACAGACATCGGTCCATCATCCACAAACAGAAACATTAACAGTGGAAATCGATAACAACTCGACTTGTTATATCTGTGCATCCGATACCTTCAGCAGAGGTGAAGTCACTGTTTCCTGGTTGTTAATGTAGATAAATATCAGCGGATCAGAACCAGACATACTGTCAGCTGTTGTCTGATACGGTCATTTTACTGGACCGTGCTCTGAGCAGAATCACTTCAGAGGTTCTGCAGCTCACTGCCCGGTCTGTTTTCTGCTGACGCCATGTTTCAGAGTGACTCAGCCTCCTTCGGCTGCATTCATTAAACATGAACCTCTGAGGAGGTGCAAGTTAAATCCGTCCATGACAGGAGACAGAGCACTCAGAAATCAGCTCACTGCGTCATGGCGAGATAAAGCAGAACCCTCTGAGCAGGCTGAGGCTGCATATCTGCAGAACTGGTGTTTTACTCTCTGTTCTATGAATAAACCTGAACCCCAGCGGTTCCCTCAGAGCTGATAAACTCAGGATCTGGACCGAGGTGGGAGCCGTCAGTCAGTCTGGTGATTGGAAAAGGAACCAGTTTGCTAATTTTCTACCGTCCTCCAGTTTATCCTTTTAGTACAAACATCATCTTGAAGATAGAGATCCTAAAAAGGCTCAAAGGAAAAAAAGAAATAAAGTAGAATCACTTCTGTAATGACATCATTCTAAAGCATCTCTGATGAACTTCATCATCATCACTGGAACATGGCGGCTGGATGAGGGGCTGCTCACTGTGCGGTACGGTAACAAAGATCCTCTATGCAGGAAAGATGGATGACCTTTTATGGAAAGATAAACAGGTGGAGAGGATGGATTCCTCCTCAGTTTTCCATGGAAACATCATCAATAAGTGGAACCTTAGATTTAAAAGGAGGTTACAAGAACAACCCACAGACAACAGAAGCAGCTGTTTGTGAGCATAAAGTGAATCAGTTGGTCTAGATATTTGGGCTAATATCTAGAGATCACCTTATTGAATAAATCTGCAAACCTTCCTCCTGTTCTCCCACAAGAAATAACTTCAGTCCTGACTCAGTGTCTGAACCAATTGGGGTATAGTGCATTAGACAGAAGCTAGCTGTTAGCACCACCATCCATCACAGGTGCAGCTTTAGCTTGAAGTGACTTTTGAGGACCAAACAACATGGAGTCAAACTGCAGATGGACTTTGGTTTGAAAGCAGTGACCATCTATGGTGAAAGTAGATCTGAGATTCTGTGATGACCCAGTTCCTCTGGGCGCTAAAATTCACTAGCATCACATTGTTAATGCCGGTCAGAATTGGAGCAGAAACCACCTCTGGAGGAATCCTGCCATGGTCTGTGTGTTTGGAGCCAGGCTGGAGTTCATTTACAGCTATGAACATCAGGTAGACTGGCAGACTGCCCAAGGACCCCCAAACTGATGACGAGATGGAGCGGGGACCCCCTAATTATATATATTGTATGAAATTGTGTTATATCAAACTGGTCCTATAGTCACCCTATTACATATGGAATCATGTAATAAAAGTAATTTCTCCCTGGGATTATTAAAGTATTTCTGATTCTGATTCCTGGTTGATGGGACAGGTGTTATGAATTAAATGGTGCCCAGCTTGAAAGAGCTCCTGTGTGTCGCTGAATGTGTGAATTGATGCACATTAATACAATAAAGGAATTTTCCTGATTTGAAAAAGTGAGGAAATATGCAATATAATCAGATGGTTTATGTTTAAAACAAAGGGGGAAAATGCATGATATTGTTTCCAAAGCATAATTTCTAATCAGTTTAAGGGCAAAAACATACATTCTATCATTAGATAATCTGATTTACCTTTTCTAATTAACATCAAAGACAATTATTCTAAGAAATGTTTACTTGAATGTTTAATCACTGCTCTTAACTCAACATTTCTCCCGGCCCACTAGTCCTCTAAACTAGACTTGACTTAAATGAATATCTGACATCAGTTCGTAAATGTAGAAACCTGAGCACTCCTCAGCAACTGCTTTTTGTTTATTAAGTTTATCAAGATCTTTATTTGTTTGTTGAATTTAAAAATTACAAATTTTACCAACATACGTTCACATTAATCAACTATTGAGAAAGTGACGATGCATGAGAAGGAAGAGCTGTTAAAATGGTGAAGATCTATGTTATGGTGGTGATTTCTGTGCTCATCCTCAAGTCTCTATTTTAGTAACCTGGCCTCTGAGGAGGAGAAAGAGGAGGAGGCAAGGAAAGGAGGTGAAGAGGACAGCAGACTGCCTAAAACTCTTCCTCTGTGGCAGAGAGTTGATAAGAAAATGCTGAGTCGGGCCGAGGAGGCTTAGTGGGAGGATGAGTTAGAGGAGGACCGGGTAAAGAGCCAGAGTGAGGACACTTAAAGAGACAGAAGCTGCTAATCAGAGCAACAATCGTCCTCTGGATCAATCTGCTTCTGATTTTAGCTCCTTCCTTTATCTGCAGAAACCAAACAGGGATATTATGCTCATCCAGGGACAGGAGTGAGTAAGGGGAACTAAGCCCACCCCCATACAGAGAGCAGATAGTAGGTTCTGTGAGGAGAGGAATGGACAAAAACTAAACCAGGGCTGCAGTTAGAGATGATCAAACCCGGATACAGAGGGGAGCTCCATGGCAGCAGCCCTGATCCACCATGTCAAACCAGCAGGTCCAACAGGTCCACAGTCAGAACCTGGAGCACATATCAGGTCCAACCTCTCTGATGCGAGACCTTTGGTCCAATAATCCCAAGAAAACACAGGAAGTAAAATGTCTCCGAGTCCAAATGGCTCCTAGTGATGAAGACAGTGGATCAAAGGGCGTCATGCAGCAACATTTTCCTACCATTGTCTCTTCCTGTCATTTCTCTTCCTTTTCTTCATATCATAGACTCCTGCGAACCCCCCACATCAGATTAAAAAAAACATTCAGTAAATGCAAGTAAACGATCATGGTAAACCTGATGCAGACCACCTGTCTGTAAGTGCGCCGCATTCGAGATAAATGTAAAACTGCCCTGATAATGCC
>NW_015151596.1:61055-67804 GCF_000732505.1 Cyprinodon variegatus
CAGACGGTGTTCATTCACAGAAATGGCTCTGAAGACGAAGAAGAAAACCTTTATGTGTTGGAAGATCGAGGATCTGCTGCCTGAGAGCTGAGCAGCAGAATTAAAGGACCAGTAAAAGCCAACCAGGAATCACCAGAGCTGCAAGTGACATGCAACAGCCATTAAAACTACTGATGCAGGCAAGAGGTGGAACATATGATCTAAATGATTAATATGAGTTCCCCATCAACCAACATTCAGCTTAATCTCCTTTTAATTCACACACAGCTGTACTGTACATCTCCAGACAACGTCAGTCATTCCCTTCATCCATTCTCCATCTCTCTTATATATAAACATGAAAATGTTAATAGGGAAACTTTAATCTAATGAAATTAGACCCAAACATCCACATTAATCCACATTAAGTGTAATAACAAAGCCAATGAGCTGCCATGGAGGGAAATGGATGAAAGTCTGACTATTAGAGGAGCTTTTCTGAAGTTTCAATCCATTTTCTGTTCCAGATGTTATTTCTATAGTAGCTCACTGACTGTTCTTCCTTTGGACGAAATGACAACAAATTAAACCAGCGTCTCCTGGATACCGACATGCCAGCTGCAGGTTTAGTGACAGATAGTTGTGTCATCAGCCAATAAAAATGTCGTTTATAACTGCAGAGCTGCATAACATATAATGATGCAGCCTAATAAAATGGACAATTACTTCTAGGTAACAACAAATGTGGTCATTTAGTGGAATACTGGGTTTGGATAACAGTTGACTGATTGAACAAGGCTCCTGTAAGTCTGGAGCACTCTGAAAATGTGTTTGTACCTGAAAAGATTAGAAATAGGAAGAAAAAAAAGATGAATACGACATTTTCTCCTGAAACACTTGTAAGAACGATTTAAGAACTGTTCGATTTAAGAACTCTGCTCAGACCCAGAAACAGGAAGTGGCTGTCCTTTTAAAGGACCGATTAAAAACGCCCTGGCACTGTTCCACCAGCTTCCCTCCAACACCTGGTTCCACATGTTTATAATGAGAACCTTTATTTTGAGTCAAAATATCACATCCGCCTTAATTAATGCCAAAGAACGGATGGTTTCCCTCTGTGGTACCAGAGATGAACAGAAACACAGAACTAAACTCTTTGTGGAGCAGAAACTTTGGCTCTTCTTCTGAGATACGACTGAAACATCGAGGATGTGAGGAATCAGAACCTGCAGCAACAAGAACTTTGTCTCTGAAGGTTACATCCAGAACCACCCAGCAGGGACCAAAGGGCTCACGGTCAGGTCCGATTAGAAGGACAGAAACCACTGAAAGCCACCTGAGTCTGGAGCAGTACTAGAATCAAACAGAACCTACTGCTGGTTCCTGCTGACATTCTGTTACTGGAGGATCTACAGGTTTTTTAGGCAAACATGATCCAGTTCTTCTCATGCCTCAATGAAGCCTCTAAACTGGGTCAGCTAAGAATCACAGGTCCATTTCAGAACCCTAACCTTAAATAGTCTATGAACCAGAACAGAAGGGACGGTTCTAGCCGTTGGAGAGTTAAATGGAAACATTTAACAGAAGGTTCTGGTAATGTAGACGTAGAACATCACATAGGAATCCTGCTTCTCCTTAGGTTTCCTGTCCTTGAAGCGTCAAATTAAAGTTCTGCAGAGGACCGTCACACTGAGACTAATGGACTCTTAACTTCCGTCTATCGGCAGGGCCTCAGTGTGGAGGCTTTTTAAGTGGGCGTCACATGAAGGCCGGTTAGGGGGAACCAGGACGATAAAAAGCTGGATCGGGTCCGCAGGAGAAATGGGAAAGGTTCTGGTGAACACTGAGCGGGAAAAGGACACAAGTACAAACCCACATCCATCAATCCAACAATTCATCCTGAATACCAAAACAGAGAAGTCTGCTGGTTCCCATTGTGGTTCTGAAGAACCACTTTCTATCAATGGTCTATTAAAATTAAGCCAGCAGTACCTTCTAGATCCAGTGTCCCAGAACCTTCTGCATCTTTTTTAATAATAATAATAATACATTTTATTTAACAGCGCCTTTCTTGACACTCTGATTGGCTCATCAGGGCCTTGTTGCGCCTCCTTCCCCAGAGGCTGCAAACTCCCAACGCAACAGAGTTCTGAGCCTCAAAACGGATAAAAGCAGAACTCCAGAACCAGTTAGAGGGTTAGCCCACCCCAGTCAGAACCAAACCTGATCCAGATTCTCAGGAGAATTAGTATGAAAGTCTTTGGATCATTCATCTAATTCTTATCTTTGCTCTGTTTCTCCTTCACATCATCCTGATTTAAAGTGAAGAACCGCTTGTACCTGGAACAAACTCAAACCGGAACCATGGTTCTGGTGCAGCTGCTGGGATCATTTGGAGTCTTGGACTCAATGATCCAGCTTGATTTCATGACGGCTCATTTGGAATCTTCCCCTCCAGGCTTCGTCTGGTTCCCATCATCTCCTTCATGTTTGATCATGTTTCCTGTTTGACTTTAACAAGCAGGACTAATTTAATGACATTTCCTGGCAAAGAGACACGGTCAGATGCTGCAGATGGTTCTTCTGAGAACTGAATGCAAGACCTTCATGTCTGCATGAAACAAGCAAGGATCAAGTCAAACTAGCAGCTCTGTGGAAAAATAACCTGCACACAGAAGATAATTTGGTGCAAAAGCTAAAACAGTGAAGCAGCGAAGAAATTAAAGTTTGGTTCTGGATTTCAGAGAGCAGAAAAGGGGTCGGTCTGAAAGTCAGGGTCGCTCAACCAGATCAGTCAAATCTCTTTAACATCATATCCCTTCTCCTGTTCATTATGAAAGCTGATCTTTACGTACTTTTTAAAGTATTTGTTGTAGCAGAGCACCTGCTAGACAAGGCCGAATGCAGGTCTTATCTTACTGATGCCTCGGAAGCTGTTTTCCAGTTTGAGATGCTTTGTTAAGAGGATAGATTCCTTTTAAATTAAGGTAATTCCAATAAATCCTTCAGTTTGGGAGAAACTGTATATCTTATCTGTGAGAATCTCTCCTTGTGCTTTTTAAGTACCGGTAGTTAGTAAAAACCTGTGTGACCAGAACAGGCAGCAATATTGGCAACACTGCATCTGTTCTCACCTGCAAGGTATTTAAGAAAAAGCTGAATTGAATAAGGAACACCGGACCTCCAATAATTAAAAATATTTAAAAATGTTTTTACAATTTCAGTATAATTACAGCTCTAAGTGGGTCGCTCTGTGAGCTAAAGGCATGTTTCTATACTCCATTTAACGATTAATCGATTACTAAATTAGTTGTTTCAATAATCGATTAATCACGATTAATTTGATAAATTGTTTTATTCCTAGGCGTAAGTAATCTAGAGTGGGATCCCCCATTTATCCAGGCTGAAACCACCGTACAGGTGTGCATGTTATTAGCTAATTAGTTGTGGATAATGGGTAAAATCTGCATTTCCAACAGAACTGAACAAAAAGCAAAGTTCAAAGAATAATAGTGATAATAGTGATATCAGAAATGTAGTTTTAATTTCTAAAGTGCTTTTTAAGCGAGAAAAAGCTCCAAACTTTTATAGGGAATTAATAACAAATAGCTAAGAACTCAAACTTCTTAAAATAGGGCATAAAATAAAAAGGTGACATGAAAAGTTTTAAAACATTAGTGAACAAACTGGCGGAATTAACCTAAAATGGAATTAAAGGGTTAAAGCAAGACTATGTTTTAAAATCAGATGAAAGGAAGAAAAGTGACTCAATGTGGCTGCAGGATTAAATGGGGCGGTGAAACAACATTCCTTTCCTGAAAAGGCTTCTTCTTTATATGGTAAAGATGAAAAACTTTATATTTTATTCATTTTAACCATCTGAAAACTCTTCCTTCCACTAACCATTGTTTTTTTTTTTCCTACCATTTCATGCATTTCCCCTAAGTGGACCGCTCTCGCCATGCGGGATTCAGACCTGGAAGGGCTGCCACCCCCCATTCATCACACCAGCTCACCAGACATGAGACCACTGCCTGCAGCCTCCTGCCTTCCTCTGCTTTGAGCTGTTTCTAAACACCCCCCCCCCACCACCACCACCCTAAAGAGCTGTGTAAGAACTATGTGGACAAAAAACAGAACAGAGAACAAAGTGCATAAAATGCATTTTCCGTCTCACTGTCTAAAGTGGTGGATTTTTGCACTCATGAATAGGGGTTTTCCTTCCTTCAGGTGTTAAATTCCTGTTAGAAAACACATCTGGCTGCTTATTTACAGGAGATGTACAGTTTGTTTGAGGACCTCCAGTCAGTGCTATGAAAACATGTTATTCTGACACCAACAGCTGTGTGCTTGTTTGTGTTTGCGTACCTAGGCTGAGCCTTCCCTACCATTATCCAAGGAGTCTGCAGGTGAACACAGACGCTCCCACGAGCAGATCAACATTTGGAGAGGTGAGAAGCTTATTCAGCCATTTATTCCTGTTCCTGCCGTCATCGTCGGCCCATTGATCACTGTGTTAATTCATTTAAAAAGGGCATCTTTTCAACATGGAAAAATCCCTAAATAAATAATGATTTTTTTTTTTGTTGTTGCATATTTTTAATTATGCTCGCATGCTGAAAACATTAGGATCTTTGATTTATTCCTGATTGTGAGCAGATCTGACCTTTATACATTTATAGGTTCCACTAAAACAAACTTAGGATAAAAAAATAGATTTTTATTAAATGGAGGTTACATTTATTTTATTGTTTCATGTCTTGGATTTTTTTATGAGAATCTAGATCTTTCAGATTCATTTTAAGGGGACTTTTATTGTGAAATGAAAATGAGAGGTTCTGGTTCTGGTATTGACTAGGTCTGTGTGTGTGTGTCTTTCTTTTTGGGCCAGCAGTGATGTTGTGTTTTTGAGCGTCTCTCCTCTAACAGCTACAGCTGCTGAGGTCTGATGAAGATGGAGCCTCCATCTTACCAACATGGATGTTCATCTGACACGTTTCTCCTCTCTGCTTTGACTGAAACATTTTCATTCTCCCTAAGTAAACATGAAGCCCTTTATTTGACCAGAACCAGAAGCCGGTGCAGTCGGGCCGAGCAGCGAGCTCAGCGTGTTGTTTGGGCTCTGAACCAGTCAGGAGGTAAACACCATCTGGACGTCCCTCCATTCATCACAGCCCGCAGCACAGATCAGGACTAATCCTCAGGTTGGAGATTTAATTAAGATTTCAGCTCAAACACAGACAGAAAATATCAGAGCCTGTCAGGCGGCTGCTGGGAGTTTAGTTTAGAACCGTTAGTTTTGGGTTTAAAGGTTTAAAAAGAATCCTGGATGAAACCTGCAGACAGTAAAACACTAAACAAACCATCTCTGAGCCGCATTACTCCGTTATTTGACTCTAAGTTCTGCTCCTTCAGAACTGACCCAGTAATTTCACATCACTCGGTCCATATTTAAACCATCAAAGACGCCAAATCGTGATCAGATCCAGGCTGAATATTCAGGACCTCATCAACAGAGTTGCAAAGATCAAACATTGATCTCCAGCTGTTGAACACCCCCAAAGGTAAATAAATCCTCTCTGCTTAGAAAAGAAGAAAATCCGACAGTTGAGTCCAAAGTTCTGAGGTTTCGTTCCTGATAAAGTCCAGAACCACTGTGCTGAGCTTTAACATGTAATAAGCCCTAAGCTCTGAATGGCGACAGCCCCAGAGAACGAGCAGCCACAGAGGAAAACATTGATAAACAGGCCCACAGCATTAACCTGTAATCATTGGCTCAGCTGGGAACACCGGGATCAGAATCCGGTTTAATCCAGCTGATCGCTTCCTGCCGGTCCGTCTCAGGAAAGCCATAGAGACACGTGGAAAGAACATAACATCTGTGCGGCTGCTTTTTTCTGTGACTTGATCTGAACTCTGACACATAAAACAAGTTAAACTCTGCCGCCACCTGCTGGCCGATTCCAGACACACATTTTTAATCTGAAAGCAAACAGCTGATAAAACCTGCTGAGGAATTTATGTGTAGACATGACCTAAAGGAAAAATGTATCTGTTCAACTTCCATCATTTCAGTAAAAACATTTTTGAAGGAGACGTAAAGAAGATGAGGGGCAATAAAACATGTCAGGGTCAGTTTACTCTGGTATCAGGGTACCCCAAGTGCCAGACAGAAAAAAGCTACTGCAGTTAGCATTAATTCATACCATCTGCTGCCATCGGGGGGCGCAGCTTGACTGGAGAGCACTAACTGCAGAACCACCCCTCCCTCCTTCACACAGCGCTCCCGTTTTAGCTGAAAAGCCCTGAGTCATGGTGACCAGAGTGACTCTGCGTTTATTTCTCATCTTCAAGATCAGCCAGATGTGAGGCGACTCGTTTATCACATTAAAGTGTGTAGTTGGTACTGACCAGGCCGCTGAGCGAAGGTGCCGACTGCCCTAAAACCTGACTCCTCATCCGCACCAGATTGTTTCCCTCTCCTCCAACTGATGACGGCCATCCGAGGGCCCCAGGGCCTGCAGAGGGCCCCTGTGAGGCCAGCTGGCTCACTCCGGCATGAAGGCTGCATGAAAGCGGCAGGAGCTGCTTCCCTATGAAAACAGGTGGGACAGAGAACCGAGTGAGAACCTCTCTGGAAAGTTCTGATCGTTAGCTTAAACCAGCTCTCCTGGAGCAGCTGGAAAGTTCTGATCGTTAGCTTAAACCAGCTCTCCTGGAGCAGCTGGAAAGTTCTGATCTAAGCTGGATGGCCTCCATTAGGGGAGAAC
>NW_015151596.1:70085-88821 GCF_000732505.1 Cyprinodon variegatus
GGAGCAGCTGGAAAGTTCTGATCGTTAGCTTAAACCAGCTCTCCTGGAGCAGCTGGAAAGTTCTGATCTAAGCTGGATGGCCTCCATTAGGGGAGAACCAACAAACCAGCGAAACTAGAACAGCAGCATAAAAAGAAAAGGATTTACAGAACCTGGTTTTGATCAATTCAGAGCCAAATGTCAGCTGGAGTGAGTTACCTGTCATGGCCAGGCTGCTGCGTCGGGTCCGGCTCTCATCCTGACTCAGCTGTCGGTGCAGTTTGGATTTTGTAGCCGTGGTTGCTGCGGGCGACAGGTCAGGATTGCTCAGCTTCCTGTACAGCAGTGGTGGAGGGGATGCAAACTCCTTCTGCAAGAAAGGGAGAGAAAGTCACTATTAGACTGCAGAACGGGTTTGGATCTGTTCTTCCATGTTTCTGAAAAACTACCATTCTTAATGAACAGCAGCTTGTCCTCCAGTAACTTGTGAATGTGGTGAAGCTGATGAAAGAACATATTTTTTATCTGTTGTTTAGAGATTAAATGATAGAATCTCTACTTTGTTTCTAGACCTTAGTTAACAGCAGTCAAACCCGTGCTAGTTTAAACAGGCTGTGCAGAGCACAACCCTTAAACCCAGAGCCCATTTGCCTGCCATGCCACCAGAATCAAACACAGAAAACAAAATTAAATTAATGATTTATGGTAGAAAAAAAACAAACTTTGTAATATTTTATTGGGTTCTTCAATGGCCAAACCTATTCAGGTTCTTAATGATGGCCCGGCTCCATGCAGCACCTGCTCTAACCTGCAGGTGGCAGTCTGACTCAGGTCTGATGGATACCTGCTGTTCTGAGGTCAGCTTCTTCAAAGGGTGATAATTAAACACATTGACATAAACTGCAGGAACAGAACCAGCTGCTGGGTTCTACTGGACCTCTGCTGCACAGAGCAACAGATGGAAAACAAACAGGCAAACAACCCTGGTTAGCTGGACCCGCCTGCCGGGCTCAGCAGGCTCTGGGTCAAACCAGGATGACAGATGAACCCATAGAACTGGGCCAGTGAATGCAGCAGATCCAAGTAAACGGTCCTGTAGGTTTGTAGGTGTTGCAGCAGAGGAAGAGGAAGAATTGTTGCAACATAGGCTGCAGGCATGGTCCATCAGCTGCTCACTGATCATGTGCTAAACCTCAATTTCCTGGTTTACCAGATAATCCCTGCCCCCTGGAACCAACAGCTGTCTTGGTTCTCCTTTAATCTGCTGTTTGACATTCTCAATGAAGCACCCGAGGAGAAAGTCGACCCGGGTTATTTGTTTTAAAGCGATTATGGCTGATTTACTTTGACCTGAGGCCAAAACTAAATTAACAGGGAAGCAAATCCTCCTGCTCTGCAGATCAGCTGCTGCTCAAAGTTCTTCACATCTACATGGTGAACTGAGCTGCAAGCGGCCAGAGGTAAACACACTGAGTCAGCACGCTGCTGCAGAACCAGGCTCAGATCAATCTTCAGGACTGTTTCCTGGCAGCTGAGGAGGGGCGATCATCCACATTGGATTTAGAAACTCTGCAGGCAGGAAGCCTACTGATGATCCACTGAGCCCAGAACACTGCAGATGTGCTACTGGACCCCAGTGCTGGTACCATTGGACCTCTGTGCAGCATTCAACACTGTTGATCTTTTTATTAGAGCACCTGAAAAACTGAGTCAGCCTCACTGGTCCAGAGCTGGACTGGTTCCGATCCACATGAAGGACTCGGCCTCAGGAGGCAACTTTAAATCAGAGACCGTAAACATTAAATGTGAGGTCCCTCAGGGGTCCTTCTTAAGGCCCCTCCTGTTCTACATGCCGCCCACCTCTGATACTAATTAAAGTCGTAGGGAAGCGGCTGTTCCAGCGGTTGCATTTCTGAATTCTCCCGACTGGTGCCCGACTTTACACGAGTGAATAAAGTGAATGTGATTGGTCAATTATGAAGGGGGCGGGATTGCTGTAGCGGAATGTTCGCAAGCATGTTTGGTTGTGGCCGTAAGCATTTTGCTAACCTGTTAGCAACTTAGTGCTAGTAGGTTTCCAAAGGGGAAATTACACTGGGACCAAGTAGCACTTAGCAACGACACTGTCAAGGAACGCTATGGACAGCGGAAACATGCAAGAGGAGGAGTGTTTTGTTTCGGTGGTCGTGGATGAGTCTCCTCCATCATACATTGATTTTTTATTTAGAGGAGGAAAGTGGGAACGAAGTTTTAGTGGAAGAGGACGCCAGGGTGGCAGAAGCTTGGTTTGGTGTAGAAGGTTTACAGCCGTACATGTTTCAGCCCCTGCCCTTCCTGTTAGCTTTACGCCTGCAGAAGATACAGACGTCCATCCCCGTAAACACTGGGACGTCACTCAGTGGTAGAGTAAATTATTCTGATTTCTTATTTCAACCTTAGCATATATTAGCTGCAACATATGAATCAAGATGCTATGACCGAAACAATTTGATTGATAGATGACCGCTGATATACAAATTTAGTTGTACAGGCTGACGTATAACTAACTGGCCTGCATAAAAAAAAAATAAACAAATAAAAAATAGATCTTAAGACAGGATTTTTGTTTTAAATACAAATTTTCTAAATTTTGGGACAATATGGCCTGATAAAGAGTGCATTATGTACATATTTAAGCCAGAATGATTTCAAATTTAAATATGACTTCCCTACGACTATAGCAACAACATCAGTTACCATAACGATGCAGACCATCCCAGCTGTACGTAATGTCACCAGGTGACCCTGCATACATGGAGAAGCAGCTTCTAGTTCTTCAGCTTCACTAATCTGGGATAAAAGCCTAGAAAACTGTAAAACACTGAAACTTTGAGATGGTTTAAATCCAGATTCAACCTGTTTGGCTGAGAGAACACTGAATCACTTTAAACGACCAGCACCGACACCATCAGAACTTAGCTGCTGCAGAGGAGTTCTAGCAGAACTGAAGGAGGAAATAAGGCTGAGAAAATCTGAAGGGGAGGAAGGTTCTGGATTCAACCTAAGGATCCAAAACAGAACCCTGGGCCTCAATATAACGATCAGAACCTTTCCCTCCTGACCCGAAGGAAAAGGTTTTTATTTCCCTCCAGATGAAGTCAACTAGTTCAGAAAGTCAGTGAAAGGAAAACATCTGGCTTCAGGTATCAGCAGCCAGCTGGACCCAACAGAACTTTAAATGGGTCACATGTTGCTCTTAATGCAGCCGCTCCCAGCAGCTGAGCAGCACTGGGGTTTCTGGTCAGATGCACGTCTGAGTAGAGCTTTGAGAAGCAGGGGGACTGCAGCGACATTTCAGTTGGCAGCAGCTAGGCAAACAACAGTAAGAGGAAATAAATCCACTTCTGGAACAATGAGTCATTAAAACAGGGAGAGTTCAGAGCGATTTGACCTTCAGCTGCTGCTCGCTCTGTTACACAATAACTTTACTGTGCTGCAGACCCGATCGGATTAACGGCGGCACCGTGACAGATCAAAGCCCATAAAACCAGCAGTTGACCTGAGGAAATAAAAATAAGGAAGCACACAGGTAGCTGCTGCAGTCTGATTCCAAACCAGCCTCAGTGTTCAGAGGTTCTGGATCGGCCGGGTCCGGTCCAGTCAGGTAGAGCACCACTGCCTTTTCGTGCCACAGAGCCTGGGATTGCTCAGATCAGTCGGGTTTCAGAACCGGCTTTGTACCGGATTCAGCAGAACCAGGAGGGAAGATCTGTAACCAACACACGGGCCTCAGCAGAACCTCACCCAGACTAACTCCTCCCCACCAGGGCCTCCTCCTGGTTCTGCTTTAGCACCAGAATCAGCTCTCTATCATTATGGAAAGATACCAGTTTACTGTAGTTTATCAGTTAGTCCAGGAATATTATTGAGGTGAAACTGAAGCAAATATTACTTTATATCATACGATAAAAAAGAATCAGTGATAAGAAATGTTCTACCAGTCTGAATCAGAGCAAGAATCAAACCTTTATTAACAAATCAAACCAAACATTAACAATGGATGGATTAACCATGAATTGGCCGTTATATAAAAATATAATCAGCCCAAACTACAGTCTGATTTGGGAGTTAAAGTTTAAAAAGGTGGGAAAATACAAAGCTTGAAACAAACAGTTTTCTGCACCAAATATGTCTGATTGATTACTGTCTATATCCTGTTTTATCTCTTCCATCATAGCAACCAGTCAACCTTCTCCTAAATGGAATATAACTTTTTTGGAATCCTAAATGGAAGCCTCCTCTGGTCTAAAACGTGGCTTCGCTTCAGGACTAAACTGGAGCTTTTCTGATCAATTTTCTGCTTTAAAATCTCTCTTTAAAGCGTCGGCCAGCTGTGAGGGCGAGGCGTTCCAATGTCAGCGGCTGCAGCTGAAGCCTTATCTGTGTTTCCCAGAGAGCAGCAGCAGCAGCTGAGATGGAGGGAAACTGTCCCCAGGTCAGGTGGCATGCACCCTGCTGCCTTCAGATACTCGCCTCAGACGCTGCATCTCTCTGACCTTTAAGTGACTCTGGTTTCAGAAAAGATCTGCAGCTCAGGGCCGTTTTGACTCCAGGAAACGCCCACCATCTGCCCACAGTGAGGTGAAGCCGCAGAGATAAGACCCCGCCTGGGAGGCTGAATTGAGCTCATGTTTGTCCTCCTAACACTCAGAGCAGAAGAGGAGAAGATGATGTCACTAAACGGAAACTGTCCCAACATGCCGGCTGATCTGATGAGTTCAGGACAAAATGAGATCCGAACAAACTGGTTTCCATCCGAGCTAATGGTCAAAGTGGTGCACAAACTGATGGGGGCCCAGCTCAGCGTCTCTGGTTCTGATGACATAACGGCTAGAAACTGATGCAGATCGTTTCCATTCGTTTTTTTGGCCTTTTTCTTCCTTTATTTATGTGATAAAATGAGGATGAAACCAAATGTTCCAACAGTGTAAATGTGAACAAATAAACCTTTAGAAACAAACTCAACATTGACAGTAATGGCAGATGGAGGGAGCGGATATTAGCATTAGCTTCAGCTGACCTCCAGGTGTGGCTTCTGAAACAACCAATTAATGTATCTGAACCACCTCAGCTGGAGCTGGTTCAGTTCTAAGGTCCATGTGGTTCTCAACCAGCTGGACTCCAGAACATCAGAACCAAGCAGAACCACATCAATCTTCTCTTCAGGTCTTTAATATTCACCTTTACAGACTCGGCTCCTGACAACATCAGAAATTTTTTAAAATAAGCAGGTGGATTGGTTCGGATCTGACGGAACCAGGCAGCAGCAATATGGGCTTGTGGCTCTGACAGCAGGAAAATGGGTGAATAAAGAGGTGTTTGGAGATAACAGAAACCTTTTAACAGTGCTGCTACCTACAGAACCATGTGGGCTGAACCAGAACTAACAGAGCAGCAGATACAGGGAGTTGGACTGAACCGGAGCAACAGCCAGCAGGAGCAGAACCTCCTCAGGCGGCCCGTTTTAATGCCTCCTCTCTCAACAGGAGGTGACCTTCACAGGCCCACAGGGGGTCCAAGGAACACAAACCCGGCCCGGATTACGGCCCGGTTGCTGTGGAGGTCTTCATTAGCAGGAGGCAGGCTGGAAATGTTACCGGATGGTGTGTGTGTTTGTCTGTGTCGGGGGAAGGCTGTGAAAATGTCATGTCTCCTTCCTCTTCCTCCTTAAAGGGCTAAATCCTTTTGTTCCGCGTTCATGGGCAGTAGAACGGTTCTGATAATGTTTATTAAAGTCGTAGGGAAGCAGCTGTTCCAACCGCTGCATAAAGTGAATGTGATTGGTCGATTATCAAGGGAGCGGATTGTTGTTGCCGAAGGTTCGCAAGCAAGTTTGGTTGTGGCCGGTTTGTTGGAAGCATCTTGCTAACCAATTAGCAAGTTAGTGCTAGTAGGTTCCCAATGGGAAATTACATTGGGAACTAAATTGGTGACTTACCGACACTGTCAAGGAACGCTATGGACAGCAGAAACATGCAGGAGGACGAGAGGTTTGTGTCGAAGGTCATGGATGAGTCTCCTCCGTCATACATTTTTTATTTAGAGGAGGAAAGTGGGAATGAAGATGATGTGGAAGAGGACGCCAGGGCGGCAGAAGCTTGGTTTGGTGTAGAAGGCTTACAGCCGTACATGTTTGAGCCCTTGCCTCGCAACGCTGCCAGTTCTGTTAGCACTACGCCTGCTGAAGACGTCCATCCCTGTGAACACTGGGACATAACTCAATGGTAAAATTAAAAAATTGATTCACAGATGACTGTTGATGTATGATTGGTTGAATTTAGGTGTACAAGCTGACGTATAACTGCTCTGCATAAAATAACGAAAAAACACACAGATTTTAAGACAGGATTTATTTTAAAATAGAAATTTTCTAACTTTTGGGACAATATGGTCTGATAAAGAGTAAATTTATAAACATGTTTAAGCTAGAATGATGAAATTTAAATATGACTTCCCTACGACTTTAAACAAACACCTGGACCTTTAAACAGGCAGAAGAAGAGATGGCTCAGATGCAGTAGCTGAAACCAATCAGCCTGACAGAAACGGCACCACTGCTCTGAAGCTTCGCTCTTCCGGACCCGACCGGGTCTCAATG
Organism: Cyprinodon variegatus; assembly: GCF_000732505.1. NCBI lineage: Eukaryota > Metazoa > Chordata > Actinopteri > Cyprinodontiformes > Cyprinodontidae > Cyprinodon > Cyprinodon variegatus. Next base: position 76,702 of record NW_015151596.1, read on the forward strand.
TTTTGGAAACACAATTGAAGCTGTAGCTGGTTCTACAGCAGTCATTTCCCAGAGTAAGGATCTAGTGAAGGAACATTTATGCTGAGTGTGAGGGATTGCTGCAGAGTCAATGAGTCGCTGTCATCAGCTGATTTTTCCCTGGATAGAAACTGGATGCTCTGGTTGAATCGTTTCTATAGATCCTTCAGATGAGATGTGCTGTGAATTGGAGCTAAATAAATAAACTAAAATTAAACTGAGCAAGAAACCAGGTTAGTTTAGGTCCAGTCTGTGTGTACTTGTGTATGTTACCCAATTAGCACCATTTTGGGTAAACTTACTAACCTTCTGAGGACCAGCTGGGCTTGTGGGACCGAAGGCTGGTCTTAATGTGGTGGACCTCCATTTTTTACCTTAGTCGATTTAGAGGTACGGAGTGGATTAACTTTGGGTGAAGGTTAGGGCCCTGATTATACTAGTAATCGTTAGAAATATAAATATGATTGTATAATGTTTTATAAATAAATTTTAAGTGATCTCATTTGTACTTTACTTTGATTTATTGTGTGTGCTTTTGTTCCAGTTGTTTAAATAATAAACCAGCTCATTGTTTGTTTTGGATTATTTTCTTTGTTGTTTTTATGTCACTTCTTCCTCCCATATGCATCTTATTTTCATGAAGTCAGTTTGCTTCCGAGTTAAAAACATAAACAGACTGTTTGAATCAGATCCTTCTGCCTCAGGATGAAAACTTGACATTGTTCCGATTTTACTGTGAAGCTGAACTGAAGCTGGTTGTAGAAGCTGGTTAAGATGTTTGTCTTGATTAGCAGATCCTAGTTTTCCCAACATGAGCAGCCAAGCCGTTCAGGCTGAAAACAAACAGAATCCTGCAGTTCTTCACTGCAAAGACTCCAGGAATCGATTGGGGAACTTTTGGCAGGATGAAAACCGAAGACGACAGGAGCTGAAACCGCTCCCATGTTTCCTGACTGCACTCTAAAACCTGTGGAAATGAACTGGAGCAGGTTGGTCTCAGGAAATAAGACGAGGATAGGGAAAGCATGAGGTCACTGAGGAATTCCACATGTTTAAGCCATCACCCCCAGTTCGGAAACCCAGCCGCCTCCAGCTCTGATGGCTCCAGCCTCTCACGCCATGCAGAGGAACAACAACAATCCCCTCTTTCATAACAGCATCAGCTGGAGTTAAACGGATCTCCCTGATCTCCTGTAACAAGTCCTTCCTTTTCCACGTCCAGGTTGTGTAAGCTGTGGGCTCCATTACTCCCACGGGATGTGGGCCGGCCGCCAGGATAAACGTGTGGTTCTGCCGCAGTGTTGGAGAGGTTAACCAGGCGCCGCTTTTATTATGGGCCTGTCAGCGACCAGGGTCTTAGTTCTGTTCTAATACTCAAACCCGTTCCAGGCTTTCTGAACCTGATGAGAAGACATCCCTCACATAAGCATCATGGTCGACTTAAAGCTTCAGGCTGGACAAAACGGTGGTGGAAGCATCATGCTGTTGGGTCCATTTGATTCAGCAGAACTAGAAAAGAACCTCCAAACTGATGTGAAGATGGATGGAGCCAAAAGGGAAAACCCAGCCTCAATATGCAGCTAAGATCCAACTGATGGGTTAGATCAGAGTGGCCTAGTCAAAGTCCAGACCTGAATGCAGACCACCTAATCTGACTGAGCCTGAGCTTCTGTTGTAAAGAGGACGATGGAAGGCTGGTAGGGACGAACCCAAACCAACCTGCAGCTGTTATCACATCCAGAGGTGGTCGAATATGAATTCAGACGTTTCAAATCAGCTCAGAAAGCCTTCATAAACCACACTGACATTCTGTGGTTAAAGGAACAACATTCACTGGTAGGAACCACAGTTTCAGAACCCAGCAGGGCCTGCAGGAATTCATGGATCCGGTCCATCTACCAACATCTGGAACTGGTGCACCCAGTGAGGAGAAAGTGCAGGAGATCTGAGCTCCTCCTGGGTTCGGCTCACAGAGACGCTGGTTCTGTCTTTGAACACTGCTCCAAGTCATTGCCCTGCAGCGTGACATTTCCTCCAAAACAGGATGTTCTGCTCATGTTTCCCTGGTCTTTAAATAGAAAGCATCTTCCTCAGCGATCCAGCGACAGACAGATAGAGACACGGGGCGGGGTGGGGGTGGGGGGGTGTCACTACGCATTTGGCAGGAAGAAACGACTCGCTGCACCAGTTTCTGATGTCTGCAGAGGTCCTGCTCACCCTCCTGCAGCCTCTCTGATTGGACCACAACCTGTCCACAGATGAATGCGGTGAAAACATTTCTGACATTTGATGCTTCAACTTTCAATGTTTACCAACAAGCGTCCTGAGCAGGAGATGGAAATGCCAACACGTAACATGGTGGCGTCTTATCAAAGCCATCTAAACACCTCTGCTGCTTGGATGATAGCTGCATGAGGAGGTTCACAGCAGACACCATGAGTCCATCATCCATTCTCCACCTTCAGAGAACCGTTACCTGCAGGCAGGCTTGGACTGGTAATCTGTGATACCGGGCATTTGCCCGTTGGGCCGGTCCTAATTTCAGCGTGTGAGGACCGGCCCTCCTTAAATCATACCGACCCCAACATTTACTCTCTGGCCGAAGCTCCTACCTGTGACAGTAAATAACTCAAGGAGCTCAAAAAGTAATACAACGTTAACTACCTTAATGATGCATGCAGCATATATAGCCTTCCTTGTCATGCATATTCTTGCGACGGTTGGCATATGGTGTCATTTTCTATTTCTTCAAACTGTAAAATCCTTGCAACAAACTAAATTACAATAAAACTAAAATACTTTCTTTAAACCAAACTATGATGTTTCTCTTATATTTGGCAAATTTATGTTAAAACATTTAGCAAAAATATGTTGCGGTGCATGATGGGGATGTTTCCAATCTGGCAGTTTAGGATGGCCCTCTATGGGTAAAAACTGATTTTCTTTAGATTTATGGCCTAAGAGATCAATAGACCGTTTTAAATTTGATAGGATTTCTTATATCCAGGCAGCTTATGAACATTTTTGGGGCTGGAAAACATGAGTCAGGGACATCTGGAAACCCTGCTGATGTGGTGAGTGTGGACATTATGCAGCAGCAGTCACTGCCGCGTCCGTGTTAATAACCAAAGCCAGTAAAAGCGCATTATAGAAGTCTTGGTGAAGGTTGTCGTGTGATGCTTGAGGATAGATCGGTTAATCCACAATGCGTATTCGTAACGCGTTTCAAATTTGAGACACACGCCAGGGCCAAAAACCATTCCCAGTCCGAGCCTGCCTGCAGGGTATGAAATTAACACTCGCCAAATGCGGCTAAACTTTTGCACCATTTGCCACAAGGCGAGCAGTCGCTCTTCAGTCACGTCCTTTAAGCTTTTATTTTGGAAAGTCTCCCTTAGTCGTCCCTTAGTTCCTCCTCTGTCTGCTCCTCACACGCTGATAGATGGACGCCAGACATGGGCAATGTGGAGTCAACAAGTCATCTCCATGTCATGTATTTAATCTACCCAGCCAATTAACCAGGTGAGTCCAATCTGCACAGGTTAATTCACGGTAAAGATTGGACTCACCTGCTTCAGTGGCTGGGTAGAACAAATACATGACATGGAGATGACTTGCTGACTCCACATTGCCCATGTCTGATGGACGTGCATACAGATAGCACTGCCCATGCCATTGGAGGGAAGGCTACACTTTTATTTATGCACTATATATCAAATGAAAATAGTTTGCTGTTTTTTCAATTGTTTTATTTATGGCCACTCTGTCAAATCAAATTATTTTGCATTTCTGAATAAAATTTATTGCAATTTAAAATTCCAAGTTCATTCGATAAAACTACATAACCTTTTATGGTAACTTCATTTGCATTTAACAAAATGCCTTGGTGAAATATGTTCCTTAAAAGCATGCAAGTGCATTTTTTTTCTGGCCAGTAAAAACATGTTTGGCCAGGAATTAGTTTTATCTTCAGGTCCATTTGGCCGGTGTGATAACAATCTAATTTTGGAACCTGGTTACCTGATCTCACCTCTGGGGGCAGCGGTCCTGAAGGGATGTAGGAAGCTGTAACACTTCTAACTGGATAAAAACTGTCAGTTTCCTGTATTTAGATGATTAACTGCAGAAAAGCGAGGACCACTTAGCGACCTGTAGGGTTAGCCTGGTGAACACTCAGTGTTTCCCATCCTTTTTTAACTTGTGTTTCCCTTTGGACATTTTTCCATGAGACCCCCTCTTAGTCCAAAGTATTGATCATCGTCCAAAAGTGGAACGCACAATAACTGATTATAAAATAAAAACTATTTTACTTAATCTTTTAATTTGAGCATTTAATTCTTAGCCATTTTATTCTTTCATCTCAAATAAAAAAAAACAACAGAAGTATGTTGACAGTAGGTTAGTAAGGAATCGAAATAAATACAAAATAATATCACATTATTTATATCACTTTATTTATAAAACTGGAGCTCCTCTTAATAACTCCCTTATAAATACATTTAAACTTAATGAATTAGGAACAAAATATTGAACACAAATTATAGTCAGACTGACTAAAGTAGTTTTACTTTGTTCTACATCCAGTTTGTTCCTCTGCTTGGTTTGGATGTGTGTCAAAGATGAAGGTGAAGTAAATCATATATGAAATACTTGCTTTTAGTAGCTTGATTATTTTTTTTCACGAAGCAGAACAGATCCCAGCACGATTTTGTTGTACTAACTAAGAAATAAAATATTTTCATAAACCCCTAGTGGTCCACAATGCCATTGTGGACCACTAGGGGTACGAGTATGGCCCACCAAGCTAACCCTAAAGCGCTTTACGACAAGGTAACCATAGAGAATGGTGCAGCAAGGTCACCCTAATAAATGGTGGAACAAGGTCGCCCTAGAGAGCGGTTCACCACGCTAACCCCAGTACAGATACATGTTTAATGAAACCACTAACATAACCCAGACCTAGAAATGCTTTTGGTTCTGGTTTGAAACCGTTTTATTCTACAAGTAGAAAACCAAACAGTCCAGCTGAGAAACTGAGAACACAGCTTTTTCTGTTACAGTGAACAAACCCAATCCCAGTTCACTGAGGTGTCTGATAACAAACGATTGAAAGAAGGCGAGCAGTTTTGGATATCGGTTCAGGGATTTATTTTCTGTGGCTCAGATACATTTCTGGATCTAATCTGATGCTCCGACCTGACAGGTTTCAGGGAACAAAGACTGTCTGATTGATGTAGAAAATGTGTTGATGATTAAGAATGAAACATAATCACTGTTTTTTCAACAATGATGCAATTATGGGGTGCTTTCCTGCAGGGAAAGGGCATGCCTGTGAAACGCAATCATGGCTGAATGACTCCAGGAAGCTGAGCTTTAGATCTAGAGGAGGCAGCATGTTTATCTGGATGCAGAGATTAGCTCTGAGATTTGTCTGTAGGTCCAAACAGATTCCTTGTGGAAGCAGCTTTAAAGACCCTGCGTGAGCGCCGCTTCTGGCCATAAAACTGCTGCTCAGCTGACATCAGCAGCCACGCCTGCTATCCATCTGTTAGCGTGTCAGTAACAGGCTACAACACGCCTGCAACACGCAGTGATGTAACCTCTCTGACTGAGCTGTGACTCCCCGATCTCTAGTTTAATTCCCAGCAGATTAAACTGATATCTGGCCTTAACCCGGGTGCGTCCTTTGCTGCAGGGAGTGAGCAGAACCTCACACTGTCGGGGAGGTTCCCACTGAAGCAATGCAGGATGCAGCTGCTCCCATCAGCCCCTGGTTCTTCCTAGATGTTTCAGAACCAGAAGATGAGGAGGAGGAAACCAGATGATCCACTAGCCTCATTTCAGAGATTTACAAGCTGGAACCATGGCAGAAGAGCCTGTTCTGACTCAACCTGTGTGTGTCGGGTCTCCTTCAGGGTTACATCCCCTGAGGAACCTGCAGAGGAGGAGCTGGGCTGGAAGCTGCATGGAGGAGGACCCGTTGGACCAGAATCTGGCTCCAGACACAGAGGGAGGAATGCAGGGGCAAGAAAACATGATCCATAACAAGATAATGATGAAAACCAGACAGATTTCATCCCTTTAAACAAAACTACCTCCTGTTATGTTTGAAACCAGCAGACATCCAGAACCAAAGAACCAGGTTCACTGGGTGTAAAGGGACTCAGCATGTGGAACCGCTGAGGTTCTGATCAGAGCGGTCTACACCCCAGAAGCCTGCAGTCAGTCCTGTTGCTTTTTCTTCCATTTCGTCCTTCCACTCAACTTTCATCATGTTTGGATCCATGAGTTTGTTAGAACGGAGTAAATGGATCAGGATTTGATAAAAAGAACAAGCCTGGTGCTGATCCACACACTCAGCTGCACCTAAAGAGGAGGAGTCGATCCCAGAAGGCTCACAGGGAGACTTCCTGCTGTCTGGATGAGCTGCCACACAGAGAAGGTGATGGAGGATGAGTAACAGCTGATGAAGACCTTCTCAGAGGGGCCGGATGATGTGGGATCCAGCAGGGCGTGAAGCCACCATCACTCAGCCCCTTTGACTGGGTGGGGGTGGAAACACTGCAGGGAGGTGATGGATTGATCTAATTAGCAGCGTTCTGCTGGGGTTTGAACGGCTCAGGATCCCACATTCTTCAGCATTTAGCAGATCAAAGTTCAATCTGCGGCTAATTCCAGTTAATCTGCAGCTCAGATTAAGATTCAAAGATTTCACTCTGTCGTTGCGTAGGTTCTTTGTTTTCCACACTGCCGTCACTCAGGGCTGCTGATGATCAGACGCTGCGGAGTGCTGAACGCCGGGTCAATGCGCTGATGTATCAGGCTCATTTGGCTTTTATTCTGCCTAATGTGCGCTTCATAACGAACGCTTCAGGGCCCACCGTCATTAACTCCCTCCTGAACCACTAGGCCTCCATTAATCAGCCCCACCCGTCCCGTCTCTGCAGCCCTGGGACTAGAATCAGCTGGAGTCCCTGAGGCCGTCCTGGCTCACTGGGCAAGAAGGACTGAGGCTCTGAATCATTCTTTCTGGGAGCTGAAGCTGCACTGGAAAAACAATCTAGAAATAAGCTAAAATTTCCTAAATTAAGTGTATTTACCCTTAATTTGAGTAGCTAAATCAGAGAGTTTGCCAATGGAATGAGTATTTATACTCGAAATACTTGAAATAAGACAATCCAATTGTGTTTTCTTATTATAAGTGGAGGTTGTCTTGTTCCATTGGCAAAATGTCTCTTTTACCTCCTCAATCCAAGACAAAATGCACTAATTTCAAGAAAAAATGACTCATCTAGATTTCATAGCCCAGTTAGCAGGTCCTGCTGCTGAAAAACCCAAAATTTGACCCGCAAGATGTTCAAAGCTGCAGGCTTCACAAATGGATACATCTAAGAACAAGAGGAACAAACTGAATTATGGAAGCCAAAAATGTTTATTTGAAAAAAAAAGAAAAGAAAACACATCTAACCAGCTAAGAACAGGAACGGGGAGCATCAGGGGCCAATATACATCAGAAACTACAAACACAGCTTTCCAAACACATCAACACATCACATGAGACTCTGCCACTGAGCTTATTGTTTGTTAACTTGTCCTCTTTTCTATTTCACAGATTTCAGAAAGCACAATCTGGAGCGGTGTGTGCCTTTTTGTTTTTCTCACAACTAAATATTCCTTAAAATGATTTGACCCTGAAATGTAAACAAGGCTGTGATCTTCCCAATAAATAAATAAAAAAATCCTTAAATAAAATAAAGCATAAACAAAAAACCTTTCAGCTTTTAATCAGAACAGCTTCCTTTGTTTTCCTGGGACAGAAATCAAAACAACCTCATCTGATTGTTTCATGACGTAAGCCTGGATCTGAGTTTCATCTCAGATAAGAATAAACCCGGAAGCTTCCAGTTTATTGTCCCTTCATGGCGCAGGAATCCCATCAGTCTGACTATCCTAACAGCAATCGCGTCCTGTGACCCCGTGGCGAGGAGAAAGATTCTCTGGGCCCGACCTGAAAACGCTCCAGCTGGAGCGCCAACCAACCGCCATCCCACTAACGAAAAAAATCATTAGAGAGGATGACTACTACAGGGCAGCAGGCTCCATCTAAGCATGTCTCAGATTTTTTCCACCTTCAGTCGGGAAGATGTCTAAAGGGTGACAGATTATCACAGATTATACGGCAGATTGGATTTATACACTTATTCAATCTCTTTAATAATCTCTGCAGTGATTATTCAACAGAACATCACCATAAAGAATATGTTATTTACTAGAGCCTCTGGGATGAAAGCAACCCATTGATGAAAAGGCAGCTGAAGTCTGATTGGCTGCCATCAGTTGGAAACCTCTCGCCCCATCAGACAACCTTCAGCCCGCCTGATGGGACAGGAAGTCCTGGAAGAAGATCAGGAGGAACTGGGTTCGTTCCAGGAAACCGAGCAACAGACACACTGTTACACGTTGTCCCATGAATGGGTTCAGCCAGGTGAGCTGTTAAACAAAGACGGATCAGAACCTCCCAGCAGGGTAGGAGGCACGGCGCCACAGCCAATCAGCAGCAGGCGAGGCCCGGCAGAGGAAACCAGAGACGGTTTGAAGAGGAAACTAGAACGTTCAGGTGAAACTCTGGCTTCCTCTGGGCAAACCGTCACTAAGATCTATCCTCTGGCAGAGCAAGGTCATGGAACGCTCCTGCGGGGCGGCCATGTTTCCTCAGGGAGAGACAAGTTGACAGACGCAGAAGAAGGAGGGAAGAAAAAGAAGATGGAGAAGAAGGAAGCAAAGAAACAGGTTCAGGGTCAGACTGAGGTCAAACACAAAAAACGACTTCCATCACGGTCCCACCACAGCAATCCAGTCTGAACTTCTACTAGGCCACTACACCTCAACTTGATTCTCCTTTAGCTGTTACATTATAGTTCTGCTGCTAAGTTCCAGATCAGCTAGGACTCACATGAGTCTGAATACTTTAGACCTCAGGGGAGATGAAGGTCCACTTTATGACAGCAAGAGCCCTAAACCAGCCCAGACCATTACTCCCCCACCACCGTGCCTGGAACGTTTCTGATGAGCTGCCATGTTTGGTTCTGTCCTTCATGGTCAAATGTCTGCTTTGGTCCAATACGATATCTTTTCAGAAGGTCTGTCCTCTTTCCAGATCAAGTTCGACTTCAAACTAAGTCCCGCCGCCATCTTGTTTCTGGAGAGAGTTGCAGACCACCTCTGCTGACCTTAGAACACCTCTTTGTTCCTTAGATTTCCCCTGACTCTCCCTCTGGACTCTGACCTGAAAGCTTCACAGCAGCTTGGCTCCAAACCCCCTCTTCCTGCTGCTGCTGCTGCTGTAAACTGATTCCATTTGAGTTCTGTCTGACTGTCAGAGAGCTGCACCAATATAAACAGCTGACGGCTCTTCTGGGCCCAGTGTTTGTTGGGTTCTGCTGCCCTGGAAACAGAAACACTCTGCTGCTAGAAAACCACAGCCCTCCCTGGGCTGAAGATACCGCCCAACAGCGGGACCCAGAGAAATCTGAGCCCTGCTAAGATGTCCTGCTGCATGGTCGGTCCGGTTTCGTTTCAGAAAACAGACTTCATGAATGAGCACAACGTTTCTTTAATGGTTCTTCTAATGTAGTCGGCCAGAACCTCTGAAATCATCTATGACTCTGACTCAGAGATGATTCATCCTCCAGAGGGTGATGAGGACAAACGCCTGTCTGGACCGAACCTCTGGTTGCTACAGTTTCTCACAACAAACACATTAAAGAAAACAAGCAGCTGGATCATATTGTTAAAGCAAAGATGGGTTCTGATTAGGACTGCAACTAACGATTATTTATGCAAATCCCAATTAATCCGATTAATTGTTTCAGCCCAAGTTCTGATGGATCTCATCCTTTCTGAACTCTAGAGTCTGTGACCCAAAGGCCAGGGTTAGCGGTTATGATCCACGGAAAAAAACACAGATCCAACTGGATGAAGATCTGTTGACAAGCAGTCAAATGTTCTTTGGAGTTCCTAAGTTTGCTTCTCTTTGGGTCTGTGGTCCTCTACAGAGCCCTAGAATACAGCAGAGGGTCCAGATGGAAGCTACAGCCCGTAGAGGAACCGGTTCTCCTGTGGAGTTCAAAAACAAAGAACCGTTGGTGGGTTCTAACTGGTACCGGTGCTGATGAGCATCCAACGAACAGAGAAAACACTCTCACTATCTGAGATAAGGAGAGAACTGGACCGGACTTCCCCTCCACTGACCGTATTCAGAACCCTCAAGGGTTCCAAGTCTGAGGGGTTCTAAGGCTCCTCCAATGGGTTCTGGTTCTCCTCTCTTCGTTCTGATGAGATTAATCTCAGCTCAAGCTCCACCCAGAGGATGGAACCCTGTAGAACCCATCTAGGCTTCTTGTGAGTCACCGTGGTAACCAATTCACCATGGTAACCGGGTCAGCGTCCTCATAAGCATAAAGTGTAAACATGTCTGTGGTCCAAAAGTCCAGGAATCAGTGTTTGCTCTCAACAGCACACCACCTGGACTCGGCTCTCCACTGATCCAGTTCATCCAAACCGGGTCGAGTCGGTTAATCTCTGATCCATGTCCTACGTAGAATCTCATCATAAGAACCCAAATAAAATCTGGGCCACGGAGAACCGAAACATGAGGATGAGGAGAAGATAACGTCTCCTCTGATTGTCTTCTAATCATCATTGACTGTAATGAAGATCCATCTGTGACCTTTGACCCTGAATCTACAGATTTATTCCACCAACAAACTCTTGATTTTTATTGTTCTGGTCAACAAATAGTTGAGATGGTTACTAAATGTTCTCTAATCGGATTAATCTTAGAGCTCACCAACCGTCACAGAGATCTGCTTGGATCTCATTAAACCAGCTAATTATGGAAAATGATTAATGGCACCCTGAGCGGGGCTCTGAGATGTAACAGAACCAAAGTGGACCGGCGCCGGGCCTGCAGCTTCATCACAGACTGTGATCAAATTCCCATCCAGAAATAAAACAGCCAAAACATTTTAGAAAATAAGATTATAGATAAGGAAAAGAATCAAACAGAACAATGCTTCATTGATCAAAGGAAAGATGACAGATTTTCAGCTTTAAGGTCAGAGCTTTGATTTTTTTCCTCAAAACAAATTTTCATCAATAATCCAACCAAAGAATTAGAATGCAGCAGAATAAAAGAATTATTTTTACTGACAAAAATGTTTGACGGGTCCAAAAGGTAAAAATATTTCCTTCTGGTTGCCATGCCAACATCAACTCCACACCAAAGGAATCTGCACCAATAGGAAAGCAGGCTGAGGCAGAGAGAGAGTTCAGGTGTTCAGACCCTGCTAGCTCAGTGTTAGCTTCTCTTCTTCTCTGCTCTACGTTTCTGTCCTTCAAGACAAAACCAATGAAAAAGAAGCAAAGGATGCAGAACAATGGTCGCTTCAGTCCCGGCTGAAGGGAGCTAAAAAAGGTCAGAAGGAACGCAGAGGTTGCTGCTTTCTGGCTGGATGGAGGAACATAAATGTCTCTGTTTAACAATAGCAGACCTGGTAACCAGCTGGCAAACAGAACTAGAGCAGCCGAGCTAGGGAGCCCCGCATACTGGCCAGGTGGAGTTAAACTTGTAGTGACCACAGTTTCAAGGAGCTCCCTGTAGACAAAAACAAAATGTGTGACTCTCTACCTCCAGCTGGAACAACTCAGTTACCTTCTGAAGGAACATGTCTACTGAAGAAGTAACTCAGAAGAATGTCTGGCACTCTCTGCTAGGGGTGAAAATAATAATCGTTTTGTATCGATGCATCGATCCAGCAGCCGACGATCCGATGCAGCCACTCAGCCGCAAGAGTAACGAATCATTTTTTTTTCTTCCTCTGATCTATTTCTATCCATTTGCTCCTGGACGTAATCCTGACTCCTGTGCTGAGGTGGCGCTAGACCTATTTTGCCCTCCTACCTCGCTTCCTTCAGCCACTTCCCTCTTTCCACTTGCACACACACACTCATGTAAACATAGAGGCATTATTATTTTTCAGTGAATGAGGTTTTCATAGGCGTAGGTGGAGTACAACTTTGCTACTTCTGTTATTTGCTGTT
>NW_015151596.1:88870-95521 GCF_000732505.1 Cyprinodon variegatus
TTTCTCAAAATTCATAATGATATTACAGCTTTCATTGATTTTTTTTTTCAAATTTGAAACATTGTCTAACCTCTAGCCTGTAAGGTTAAAAAAACAATAAACAATTATTCGAGTTGACTCGTATCGTGGTTTATTCTTGAGTATTGAAAATAAACGAATCGTTGGGTCAGAAAATTGATACTGAATGGAATCGCCATGAAGGTTGGATCTCTGCCAGGTTGCTCCTGGAAGGAAGGAGCTCAGCCTTGAGGGGCAGCAACTCACAAGGACGTAAACAGACGCACGGCCGGCTGGGCGGGAAACTAAAGAACCCAAAGAACAGCTCAGAGGGATGCCGGTAAACGTCTCACCACGGTCCGTCCAAAAAAGATCCTCCACTGTTCTTCAGTTCGTATTAAATTAGGTTCTTTAACATGAAAAACTGATGAAGTTTTACATCAACGGAACCAAGTTTATGAAAAGAATCCATCTATGAGCAGCCAGAGAAGAATCTGTTTAACATTCAAAGTCACGTCACCCCAGCAGCTTCATCCACTGAAGGATTTCTGACAGAATTAACAGAAGCGGGCCGCACGCCGTCCAGGAGGAGAATCCCACATGTTTCCAGAACTAATCCCTCACTGGAGATATTCAACCATAGAAATGAAGAACCTTTGGTTCCAGATTAAACCTGATACAACGTTAATAAGCGGATTAATTGGTGGTAAAAGAAAAAAAAAAGAAAACCCAACATTATCTTAGAGCAGCGTCAGCTGGAAAGGTTCTGAAATAAATCTCTTCACTGCAGCCTAATCGACCCGAGCAGGCAGCAGCACTCCATCAGAACCTGCAGTGACTGAGCAGAATCTGTCCGCCTCGGACTGGGCTTCCTCTGGAGCTGCTGCAAAAAGATTCTGCACAACTTCTAAAAGCCTTCAGGTGTAGTCGAAGGGTCAAAATATTAAACATTCTCTTCAAAATCCCAAATTTTTGCATTACAAATTAAACAAGAAATCTTCACCTAACATTTTGTTTGAATGTCATAAACCTTTTACTCTATTTAAAACACATCTAGGATATTCACCATCTACATCTAAGCAACACATTTCTGTATCAAAACATCTGATTTAACCTTTAAAATAAAAAAATGTTTGATAAACAGTTAAGATGTCAATAATCCTTGTGGTTATAGATAAAAACTAACGTTTAAACTTTGGTCTCTTAATTTCTCTATAATCTGCAGACGATCTAGAAACTTGGATTAAAAAAATAAGCTTTGATCTGCATTTCTTTTTGAAGCTTTCAGGTAGTTTCAGATTATTCTTATTGAAGGATTCTGGGATTATAAATAAAAAAAACTTAACTTAATTTCTCTGATTTAATGTTTATTTTCCCTGTTAGCTTTATGGAAACATTAGGATTATTTTATGAAATTTTGATCAGAAAAATGACCACCTTTATTTTGTTTGAATTTTTTGAACAAACTAACTAATCTGAGTGAATTTTCTTTTAACTGATTGATGAAGAGAAGCAAAAACTAAAGCAGATATTGACCCAGGTGGGAGTTTTTGCCCTGCAACCTGTCTGCCAGGCTCAGTTGGTGATTTTTGCCCTGCACCCTGTCTGCCAGGTTCAGGTGGACCATCAGATAGAGCTGAGGAACATCTCACCTCCTCCTTCTGCTCCTCTCTGCTCCCCTTCTGATCCGAGCTGCTCAGCTTCCTCTTGTTTTTGTTTTCGGTCTTCTTCATTGTAAATCAGCCGGGTTTATAATCCAGGGTTCGCTTCAGGGTCTCCGAACTGCAGAATTCATGCTCATCTCTTCGGCTTCAGGCTGGACTCTCCTCGGAGCCAACATGTCCGTTCGGCAGACACATCGAACCCGGGCTGGGAGGAGCTGTAGCCGGTGTCTCCTTGAAGACAACAGCCCCGGGAATGAACCGGTTCGGCTCACACGTGCATTCCACCGTTTAGAACTTCATTCCCGCCATTAACCGAACCTCAGCCCCCGCAACCGTTCGAACCTGTTATCTGGTCGGTTCAGTCCGGTTGACCTCTGGTGTTTCCAGGGAAACCGAAGGAGCTGCTGACGTCTACCTGCCCAAAAGGACCGGAACCGGTCCGCTCCTACCGGGCAGCCAGCTTCAGGCCGGTTCTGCTCGGTTCGGCTGCTCGGTTCAGATGAACCCAAACTCCACGCGGGAAACCGGCAAGTGCCTCTGCTTCGGTGAGGCTTGGTTCGGTTCCGTCGGTTTCCTGACTCTGACTCTGTCGGTCTGTGGGTCACAGCAGCGTCAAGCTAACAGCAGGGGAACGGAACTTCCGCTCTGGGCTCACCAAAATAAAAGACGTTCACAAATAAATCAAAATTTTCAATTATTTTCATATCTATGGATGTAATATAGTTTAGAAGTGTATTTTTTAAACACCTCCCTGCTTCACTTTTAATATTGAAATATTATCAGATAACTTTTGGAGAAAAAGTTATCTGATAATACAATGGAGGAATTTCCTTTAGATGGATAATAAACTTTTATTAAAATAAAACAGTATTTTTGCAGTAGCTCTATTTTTCCAACTGGCATGATTTCTGTACAAACTGCCCAAAAATTTGCCATATCTGATGTTTTGTTTTCTATTGATTTTTATTTTATAACTCAACCAGCTGTTGGGATCAAGATATTTAGGAGCAACAAAACTAAACTGTAGAGTAAACAGAAGAGAGCCTCTATCTCAGACCTTGGGGGAGTTTAAACATCTGAGATCAGAGATGAAAAACCAGATCAGAGTTTAATCTGCAGTAATGAATTTGGTTCTACCATGTGAGGAAGGAGATTTTCATCTATAGGAAGAAAAATTTCCTTTAGGAAGAAGAACATCTTAAACTAAAAGGAAAAACAAACAGGAACTTCAGACACATAGATAGATAGATAGATAGACAGACAGACAGACAGACAGGCCCTTCTATGGAGCAAAGTATTATCATTATTATCTATGTAACCTTTAAAAATGTGGCTTAATTATCTGAATGTGTCGGTCTAAACTCCAGAATCAGGTATTCTGTAATATTTTGGGTTTATTCGGCTTTAGAGAAAACTGATGAGGTTTAGCAGGAATGAAATACTTTTATTTTGGAGGGAATCTAATCTGCTTCCTCTCTGCTGCTCCTGTTCATGCAGACCTTAAATCTGAAGGGGGGTAAAAAATAAAATAAAAATAAAAAGCATTAAACGGCATAACTTACTGGAAACCCAAAACAGCCTTTATTAGATTTTTATCCAGCATTTATCTCTCTGTGTTTTCTATCTCGGTGTTTTAACGTGTCCTGCTGAGGCGCTCAGCGCTGTTTGTTGCAGGCTGCTGCCCCCTGCTGGCGGTTTGATATACAACCGTGAATTATTTTCACACATGGAGCAAATACCCTTGGGTGTGTGAACTTTTGATGTTTGTTAATGTGAGGGCATGCCTGCAGCCCCTGGTCCATTTTTACATAAACTGAGCAGGATTACTGTCAGTCACCTGTGGTCTGCTCAGAGCCATGTTTACAGACTGACCTGATCCAGGAACAGCGGCGGGCTGGAATCTGGCAGGAATCTGAGATGAACACAGCCACACACCCACTAACACAGTGATGGTGGGTCAGTGTTCAGCATCTATGCAGGTGGAATTGAAGTAGAGGGAACAAAGCAGCCCCTCCCTGATGAGAGGAGGTGGCATCATGATTGGGGCTCTTATCAGAACTTTAGCCCCTCTCCACCTCTGGAGCCTTAATAACTGCATCTGCTGATAACATTTTTTTCCAAAAATGAATGACACATTGTTTCTGGAAACAATGTGGGGTTAAGGGACCCAGAGTGGCAGTCCGTGGGAGTGGGGCTTCCACTCTAAACTCTCTGGGATCAAGCTCAATGCCCTAACCACTAGGCCGCCACTCTTTTATCCTTGCTCCATCTGATCCTCCAGCTTCTCTTGGGGGTTTTCACTTCCATTTTGAAGCTTCACAGCAATCTGACGTCCAGGCTTTGGGGTTCTTGGTGGTGTGCTGCTCACCACCCCTGAGATCTGACCTTCCAAACTCCTCTAACTGCACTTTTCAGATAGTTAACCTCATACCAGAACCTTCAATAACCAGTTTTTTGGGGTCTTTCTCTGCTGTTCTGATCAGAAGCTGTTGGTACTGATGGTCCTTAAGTATATCACTACATTCAGCATTTATAGAGTCAGACAGTCTTTAATATGATCCTGGAAAAATATTGGATTGGCTCTGAATCTAACTGATCATAAATCAGATTTATTGTTTTCTTATAAACTGAGAAGCTCCGCCTCCAGCCTGAGGAGCTCTTTGCTCTGTGTGACTAAAGAACCTGGTTCTGATGTGAGATCTTCCCCAGAGCTGTTAGATACCAACCCAGACAGAGGAAGAGTCTAAAAGAGAATCAGAAAACAAAGAGTTCTGCCCAATCAAACTGATTCATTTTATGGGAGGTTCTTCTACTGGTTTGTCCTCAGACACACCTGCTCCATTTCCTTAAAATGCTTATTTTTCTTTGTGCTCAGTTCAGTTCTGGATGGATCCAAAGCAGGAACCAGCGAACTGAGCCAGAGAAGCCAGCTGCCAACAGCAGAGTAAGTCAGAACTACTGTAAACTGAGCCCAGAGAAAAGAAACTGTGGGATCAGAATCCAAAACAAAGTCTGAACACGTTCTTTATAAACTAAATACAGGCCCTAAAGGTAGGTTCTGTTTTCATTAATTAAATAATAAGGTGGTTTCTGTGAGAACAAATGAGGAAGCCAGGAGCTGGAAACATTTCAACACCTTCTGCTTCAAATTTGAAAGAAGATATAATAAATATAAGTATTACATCAGACGGGTTTCCTTGTGTTCCTTTAGGCCAGTTATGGATCTGGACCTCTGACTTCCTGGACTAATGCTGATGGGTCTGCTGGTTCCCCAAAGCCCTGGGATTGGTTCTGTGACCCGGTCCAGACTGACGGTTGTCAGTGACTCAGTTTCTCTAATGCCTTTCAATCAGGACACCATCTGTTGCTCTTTCAGTTCCAGCCTACTTCATGTTGTCAAACAGGTTCTATCTCTACGTTTCACAGGTCTGGTGGTAAACAGGTCTTAGGAAGGACAGTGAACCCAACCCAAACACTGTGGCTGACTCAACATTTAATCAGGTTCCTGTTTAGGTCCAGGCCGCTCTGCACGTAATCAGCGTTTGGAAGCTGCTCCTGGGTTTCAGGTCGTCTTTGTCAGGGTGATCTGAGACATTTTAGTTTTTAACAAAGTGAGAAGCGAAGCACGTTTTCCAGTCTGTCCAGGTCAGACTGACAGATGATCTATAACTTCCCATGGAGAAAGAAAAACAGCTGCGTGTAAAACGCACCGGAGCAGCAAACCAACAGTCCACAGATTTTTTTATTGAAAAGTTTTTTTCACAACATGCATAGAAATCCAGCAGGTCCAGGACAGTCTCTCCCATACAGCAACAAGAAGGTGTTTAGCCCCACTCCCACATCCAAAAGAAGGAACAGCGCTAAATTTGAGCCGATTAGCCATTACTCAGTAAAAACCGGGTCGTTTTGGACCCGACCTGCCAACATACAGGGTGTCCACTTTGGTTCAACTTATTGCTTTATAAATACCACAACCCAGCAGAGTCTAACTCCTGCATTTCAAAGTGATCCTCAAAGGAATAAAAATGTTGGCGCCTCCGGCTGATTGTCAACAGCTTTGATCCAGAACCGGTTCTGTGATTCTTATTAATTTTTTTAACTAGACCAGATGTCAGGGAACCCAGACACGGCTCTTATTGCACAGTGACCCAAACTTTGCATATTTTAGATAAATGAGGAATTCATGCAAAAAAAAAACACAAAAGAAAATATAGAAAACTCTGATGTAAATAAAGAAGGTCAGTGTTGAAGATCTAATTCTATCCAGCTCCTACGGAGAACAACATAGATCCTTTATTTGAGACTAAACCTGAACTGAAAGACCCCTAAAAGGACTTAGTTCAAATGAAAGTGCTTGAATGAAGTGTCACCAATGTCACATCTTTCCACTGAGGGCTCCTTCACATTGGATGAACGTTCTCTACACTCCGGCTGGAAATCTGTGACGACTTCCTCTGCTGTTTCCCAGACGTTCTCCTGCTGTACAGATCTATGACCCGCCTACATACACAGTGGGACCACCTCTGGACCTGGAACTCTCTTAGACCTCATCAGGAAGCAGAAACACACCACGGGGTCTGGATGGTTAGACTGAACCATCACCAATTACATCACCTCCACACCACCACCTCTGTCTGATAAGCTGCTGCAGGGGAGGTTTAGAGGACAGCCTTCTTCCCCGTCAGCATCCTTTATCTGCGCCTCAGCAGATGCTGGAGGGCAGTTCAGAAAGACAAGGAACAGCATCAGCACTGGCCTCCCCTGGGAACCCTGCCTGGGGACCTTTCCCAGTGAAAGAGCAGCATGTGAGGAAGAAAAACCTCCATCAAACCCACCTTTAATGCTTCATTGTCCAGTTGTCCAAAAGACCACTTCCAGCCAAACCCTACTGAGACCCTTTCAAGACCTCAGAGACCCTACATAGACCCAGAGGAAACCCTAGAAATGCCTAACTAAGACCTCACAAAGACCCAACATAGAGACCCTGCAA